>NC_140165.1:190049049-190173981 GCF_963971535.1 Notolepis coatsorum
CCGACGGTTCGAATTCCGGTGTCAGCGGTACCTCCGGCTCGGTCAGTTGCCCAGTGTTCAGTGTTCATGGGTGGGAAGCCGGTGGAGGTATGAGTCCTGGTCGTTATGACAGCGACTCCTACTGGTCGGTCAAGGCTCCTGTTCACTAGGGAGGGGATCTGGAGGAAACCCCTCCCCAGACCGGCAGTAGGGCAGCATGTGGTTGTCTACACCCTCCCCAGACCGGCAGTAGGGCAGCATGTGGTTGTCTACACCCTCCCCAGACCGGCAGTAGGGCAGCATGTGGTTGTCTACACCCTCCCCAGACCGGCAGTAGGGCAGCATGTGGTTGTCTACACCCTCCCCAGACCGGCAGTAGGGCAGCATGTGGTTGTCTACACCCTCCCCAGACCGGCAGTAGGGCAGCATGTGGTTGTCTACACCCTCCCCAGACCGGCAGTAGGGCAGCATGTGGTTGTCTACACCCTCCCCAGACCGGCAGTAGGGCAGCATGTGGTTGTCTACACCCTCCCCAGACCGGCAGTAGGGCAGCATGTGGTTGTCTACACCCTCCCCAGACCGGCAGTAGGGCAGCATGTGGTTGTCTACACCCTCCCCAGACCGGCAGTAGGGCAGCATGTGGTTGTCTACACCCTCCCCAGACCGGCAGTAGGGCAGCATGTGGTTGTCTACACCCTCCCCAGACCGGCAGTAGGGCAGCATGTGGTTGTCTACACCCTCCCCAGACCGGCAGTAGGGCAGCATGTGGTTGTCTACACCCTCCCCAGACCGGCAGTAGGGCAGCATGTGGTTGTATACACCCTCCCCAGACTGACAGTAGGGCAGCATGTGGTTGTCTACACCCTCCCCAGACCGGCAGTAGGGCAGCATGTGGTTGTCTACAACCTCCCCAGACCGGCAGTAGGGCAGCATGTGGTTGTCTACACCCTCCCCAGACCGGCAGTAGGGCAGCATGTGGTTGTCTACACCCTCCCCAGACCGGCAGTAGGGCAGCATGTGGTTGTCTACACCCTCCCCAGACCGGCAGTAGGGCAGCATGTGGTTGTCTACACCCTCCCCAGACCGGCAGTAGGGCAGCATGTGGTTGTCTACACCCTCCCCAGACCGGCAGTAGGGCAGCATGTGGTTGTCTACACCCTCCCCAGACCGGCAGTAGGGCAGCATGTGGTTGTCTACACCCTCCCCAGACCGGCAGTAGGGCAGCATGTGGTTGTCTACACCCTCCCCAGACCGGCAGTAGGGCAGCATGTGGTTGTCTACACCCTCCCCAGACCGGCAGTAGGGCAGCATGTGGTTGTCTACACCCTCCCCAGACCGGCAGTAGGGCAGCATGTGGTTGTCTACACCCTCCCCAGACCGACAGTAGGGCAGCATGTGGTTGTCTACACCCTCCCCAGACCGGCAGTAGGGCAGCATGTGGTTGTCTACACCCTCCCCAGACCGGCAGTAGGGCAGCATGTGGTTGTCTACACCCTCCCCAGACCGACAGTAGGGCAGCATGTGGTTGTCTACACCCTCCCCAGACCGACAGTAGGGCAGCATGTGGTTGTCTACACCCTCCCCAGACCGGCAGTAGGGCCAGCGCAACAACCAGGGGGGGGAATTGGCATAACGACTAGATTGGGGGATGAGATAAAAAATAGAAAGGCAAAAGTTAGAAAAAAGAGACTGAGACAGATTCAGGCTATTCTATGTCCTCACTCCACAATTCCCACCACAGTCAGGACAGTTAAAACCTGCCCAAGTTTCTGCCGTTGACTAAAAACACACCTCTTCAATCAATATCTGAAATAAATACATTTAACACTAGCACAGCCGACAAGGGGTCAAATGACCCCTAGGCATTTTCAATAAATGTATCCTCATCACTCGGTCGAGCTCCAGCTCTGTCACTCAATGACTTTTCCTAAAAGTACCCGTTTTATCTGGCACGGTTTCTGAAATTTCAAAATGACTTCAGGAAAATGTAATTAGAATGTTATTCCACATATAATATGGAATATATGTGGAAAGTCACAGCACTTTGCGAGCGTCTAGCGCAGGGGTGGCCAACCCGTGGCTCGCGAGCCGCATGTGGCTCTTTGCCGTCAATGTGTGGCTCTTCCATCCCAAAAAAGAAAAAAAATTATAATATGTTTATTTATTATTATACATTTAAAAAAAATACATTTTGGTCACTCAAACCTGTGGTAAACCTCATATTTTTATATTCAGAGGTAATTATATAGTTTACACTGTTTATTTTTCTCATATTTCTCATATAAGCTGTCGGGTCATCTGACCCGTTCCGGCGGAATCAGTGAAATTTTTCTCCATGGCTGTGCTAGTGTGAAAAAACAAACCTTCTTACTATTTTGTACCTTACTTGATTGATTGATTGAAAAGTTTATTAACGGATTGCAGAATGGGTACAGTAGTACAGCTCAATACATACAATTGTTAAGGGGATGCAGACCAGAGAAAGACTTTCATCTTGTTTACATCAGGGTCCCCCATTTTCAATTCATCATAACATATATGACCTACATGACATACAGATAGACAGTACTGCTACATCTATACATTTATAACATATCAGATTTGCAAATACAGTACTGTTTGTGATACAAAAGTGTCCAGAAAAAGAGTGTATATACATTTGACGTAGAAACTGTACATTGGAGGAGGTTGGGTGGGTGGGGTGGGGTTGGGTGGGAGGGTGGGGGCTGTACATTGGAGGTGGGGGGGGGGGGGGGGCGGTTGGGTAGGGGGGGACACACATTGTACACTGTACATTGGAATACTGACAAAGCCATACTTGGTTACCACTATGTTTCTATCCTTATAGTACTACCTATCATGCTAATATGTCTATACTATTATGCACTCAGAGTGAAGCACTCAGGTTGGACACTGTTTGACAAACAATACCACTTACCCTTAGCTGCCAGAGGTGTACCCCTCCTGCTGACTTATTGTTCACAATTTGGAAGTCACTTTCTACAATGTGTGTCAGGGAAATTGACTGTTCTCATGTGTGGACTGCATTTGGCGTCTATATATATTTATTTTTATGTTCTGGCAAAGAATGATAAAGAATCGGATCGATGGAAATGGAAATGTATGGTTGAAACATGCAAACGTTCAAACGCACACACACTAATAAGCATTGGAGGCTTTTAACGAGGGCCGGACTGGGGAAATCATTCAGGCCAGGAAATATAGTGCAAAATATAGCCCCAGTCAGGCCACTTTTTAAGCGGGGGTCTGGGGTCCCCTACCAGGAAATTGTTTGTTACAAAGACTTCATTTCCTGCATTCTGGTGCAGGATTTTTTTAATTTGTACCCTTTAAATGCCAGTGTTTGTGATGGCATCACAAATTATTGTTAAAAAACAGGCTAGCATATGTATGATTAGCAACAACACTGCTTTTGATGGACTTTCAGTTTTTTTGTAATGTCAGATTGAAAATAATACAATCTTTTATTCAACTTCAGCCCTGATCATAACACCCCATATTCATTTTTTTATCCACTTTTTCTCCTTATTTTCTATTTTTCTCCCATCCCAATTTCGTGTATCCAATTCTCCCCTCCCCTGTCTTGAACGTTGCTCGACTATGTCCCCCACTGGTCGGTTGTAGAGAGGATAGAAGCCTTGCATCACGTGTTCCCTCCGGCACACGAGGAGGCATCTTTTCGCCTGCCATCGCAGACTCTCATTGGCGAGGTGTAACGCATGGGAGGCTCACACTACCCTCGCCACTTCCTGTCTCTGCTGTGCAGGCGTCTCCCAACCGACCTGTAGGGGTCGCTGTCCACAACGTCCAATCCCCACCCATCGACTTCCACCCGCTGACTCTGCCAAATGAGCCAGTACGACGGCCGGCCCAAGCCGAAGGCAATGCTGAGACTGGGATTCGATACCGGAGTCTCTTGCATTGGTGACGAGTGCAATCTCCGCTACGCCACCCAGCCGCACCACATATTCATTTTATAATTCAATTTCTAACCCTTTAAATGCCAGTATGTGTGATGGCATATATTTGCAATATATCAAATGCAAAGTAGATTTTTCTGGGGGGGATTATTACAGGCTAGCATGTGTCAATGATTAGCAACAACACTGATTTTGATGGATTTTTTGTTTTTTTGTAAGGGTCCCGCCTCCACCAATCACATGCGGCTCCCTTTGTGTGTGTGTGAGAGAGAGAGAGAGAGAGCTAGTTCTCCAACTTGTGTGAGTTGCAGTGATATCCTGGTTGTTCCCCACCTAGGTTATCTAACTATTGCACCGCTGCAACTAGAAACAATGGCCTGGCCTGCTTCTAAAAAAAATTGGAAATCATCTGGCGACCCCCCCACGGCGGCTCGCGACCCCCACTTTGGGAACCACTGAGTGAGGAGGAGAGTCAGTCTATTCCTCCAACTCAACTTTGTCTGGCAGTGGAGCACTTTGTCCTCTGGACCTGGTGGTGTTGTTGTCCAGCTGGGAGCACTCTGTCCTCTGGACCTGGTGGTGCTGTTGTCCAGCTGGGAGCACTCTGTCCTCTGGACCTGGTGGTGTTGTTGTCCAGCAGGGAGCACTCTGTCCTCTGGACCTGGTGGTGTTGTTGTCCAGCAGGGAGCACTCTGTCCTCTGGACCTGGTGGTGTTGTTGTCCTGCAGGGAGCACTCTGTCCTCTGGACCTGGTGGTGTTGTTGTCCAGCTGGGAGCACTCTGTCCTCTGGACCTGGTGGTGTTGTTGTCCAGCTGGGAGCACTCTGTCCTCTGGACCTGGTGGTGTTGTTGTCCAGCTGGGAGCACTCTGTCCTCTGGACCTGGTGGTGTTGTTGTCCAGCTGGGAGCACTCTGTGTTCTGTACCTGGTGGTGTTGTTGTCCAGCAGGGAGCACTCTGTGTTCTGTACCTGGTGGTGTTGTTGTCCAGCTGGGAGCACTCTGTGTTCTGGCCCTGGTGGTGTTGTTGTCCAGCAGGCGTCTATGTCAAATACAACGCCGTTCGGTTTCCGGGTTCCTCTGATTGGCCACTAAGCCCACGTGACCGCGCGCTAGCACGCCCCCCTTATCGCCCACTGCCGCGCTGTGAAGCGGAAGAGCCAGCGGGGCGACGCGAGGCGGTGGTTTCTCCCCGGCTCCGTGCGCCGCTGACTCGGTCCAGGTCCAGCAGCAGCGGCCGTCTTCTCTCCGAGGCGGCTCGTTCTTATTAATCCCCCATTGTTCAGGTCGACATGGTCGCACAAACACCTGTTGGAGGAGTAGTGGGGGAGAAATGAATGAATGAATGAATGAAAACTTTATTTAACAGATTGCAGAATGGGTACAATACAGTACGGCGCAATACACACAATTGTTAAGGGGATGCAGACCAGAGAAAGACGTTTGTCTTGTTTACATCAGGGTCCCCCATTTTCAATTCATATCGACATTTATGACATACACAACATACATGACATTAACATGTCTGACGAGCACAGAGTTGCCAGTTGATAATTCTGGCTAATTAAAAATATTCCTCTTATTCTCCCCCACTACTCCTCCAACGGGTGTTTGTGCGACCATGTCGACGGCGCACGGAGCCAGGGAGAAATCACCGCCTCACGTCGCCCCGCTGGCTCTTCCCCTTCACAGCGCGGCAGTGGGCGATAAGGGGGGCATGCTAGCGCGCGGTCACGTGGGCTTAGTGGCCAATCAGAGGAACCCGGAAACCGAACGGCGTTGTATTTGGCATAGACGCGTCCAGCAGGGAGCACTCTGTCCGCTGGACCTGGTGGTGTTGTTGTCCAGCAGGGAGCACTCTGTGTTCTGGACTTGGTGGTGTTGTTGTCCAGCAGGGAGCACCGTCTCTGTGTTCTGTACCTGGTGGTGTTGTTGTCCAGCAGGGAGCACTCTGTCCTCTGGACCTGGTGGTGTTGTTGTCCAGCAGGGAGCACTCTGTCCTCTGGACCTGGTGGTGTTGTTGTCCAGCAGGGAGCACTCTGTCCGCTGGACCTGGTGGTGTTGTTGTCCAGCAGGGAGCACTCTGTCCTCTGGACCTGGTGGTGTTGTTGTCCAGCAGGGAGCACTCTGTCCTCTGTACCTGGTGGTGTTGTTGTCCAGCAGGGAGCACTCTGTCCTCTGGACCTGGTGGTGTTGTTGTCCAGCAGGGAGCACTCTGTCCTCTGGACCTGGTGGTGTTGTTGTCCAGCAGGGAGCACTCTGTCCTCTGGACCTGGTGGTGTTGTTGTCCAGCAGGGAGCACTCTGTCCTCTGGACCTGGTGGTGTTGTTGTCCAGCAGGGAGCACTCTGTCCGCTGGACCTGGTGGTGTTGTTGTCCAGCAGGGAGCACTCTGTCCTCTGGACCTGGTGGTGTTATTGTCCAGCAGGGAGCACTCTGTCCTCTGGACCTGGTGGTGTTGTTGTCCAGCAGGGAGCACTCTGTCCTCTGGACCTGGTGGTGTTGTTGTCCAGCAGGGAGCACTCTGTCCTCTGGACCTGGTGGTGTTGTTGTCCAGCAGGGAGCACTCTGTCCTCTGGACCTGGTGGTGTTGTTGTCCAGCAGGGAGCACTCTGTCCTCTGGACTTGGCAGTAACAATGACCCTGTCACGGACACTGTACAGTGGCGAGTGCCGCTAAACTCAACTGAATTTGGTCGTAAAAGAACCTCAGGGTGTCTTTCGTAAAGAGTAGGGGGTTCCTGACCAAATTATCAATCCGTTCTCTGACATCAAGGCCACCTTGATGATTATCCCTCCTACTATGTGCCTACTGCCTGGTGCCAGTGTATGGCAGCCTTTGAGCCTGCATAGCCCAAGGTTAGCTGCTACACGGTGGTGGTGAAGGAGACAATTTCTATGTTTAGAAAAGCGCTATAGTCATGCAATGTGCTCAGCAAGGCGGCGGTTTGAACTGAGCAGATCTGAAACTCACTCTTTTTTTTTTGATCAAATTTTTTTATTATTATTAATTACATGAAACAAGACAACACAATAACCACAGTAACAAAAACATAACTCCACAGGAGAATAACAAACAATAATAATACAGAATAATAAATTATAAAGACAAAAAGAAAAAGAAACAGCGTCCAACCTATCAAATATAGATGGCTACTTCAATAACAAAAAGGTCCTCAAACATGCCAACCTTTCCCCACCTTTACAAAGTGGAGTGACTTAAAAGATTGTTTACGAGAGTGTTGCCGCAGATTTACTGTAGATAGCCTAGGTCCCTTACACATGTTCAAGACTGCCAAACTCGCAGAAGGTAAAGTGTAAGAAGAAAGAAAATCTTCCTCCAAGTTGGTTGACAGGTCAATCAGTCTGCCAATATTAGTCCCTTGGGGAGATGGCATGTGAATTGACATATAGCGCAGAATAGCTAAATATCAACCCCCCCTAAAATCCCCCCAGTCAAAGTTAAGAAGGACAAGACAAAAACCAAGACAGACAAGACATTTCCTCCTCCCCCTCCCCAGAGACCGCCGGACCCCCCCGATCAAGCGCCCCAACCCCGCTCAGCCGCACACGGCGGTCTTTACCTTCTCAGCTGCTGCGAACCACAGGTCAATGCCAGCCTGCCCTACCCCAATCACCCGAGCCGTGGATATCTCAAGATAAATCACATCCAATAGAGTTAGGGACCAGTTAATCATTGTAAGCTTCTCAGGCTCCTTCCATCTCATTGCTATTAGCTTCTTCGCTGCTGTGACGCCCGCTAGGACAACCCTTTTCAGTTGTACGGACGCGGGTAGTGTCGTTATATCGTTCAGGAGTAGCGTAACAGCTGTGAATGGGATAGTTAAGCCACACAGATCTGAAAGTTTGTCCGTTATTGACCTCCAGAAGCGGGCCACTGGTGGGCAATCCCAATACATATGCATATAAGTGCCAGTGGCCTTTTGAGAGCACAAAGTGCACCGAGAGTCGGTTATCAGTCCCATAGCAAATAGCTTCCTAGGTGTAAGATAGGTCCTATGAATATAATTAAAATTAATTTGCTGGTGATTGGGGTTGCGGGAAGATAATGCCACATTTGCCCAAACATCATCCCAGTCAAACTCGGGGTCCAACTCCGGGATATCCACACGCCAGATTGTATCCAATGATACATTTTTATACGTGGATTGAATTAAGAGCATATAAAAGTCTGAGACAAACCCTCTGGATGTCGTCCTGTCCACTATGAGCCTGAGGAAGGGGTGTGGGTGCAAAGCTTGAGCCCACGGTACGCCATGCGCCCTCAGTGCTGACCTTAGTTGAAGGTAAAGAAAGAAGGACTCGCCGGGTAGATCATAAAATTCTCTTAAGTCCTGAAACGCACGGAGGCCGTTCTTATCATAAATATCCTCCAGAGTATGCACTCCCCTCCTTTGCCATTGAGGAATATTAACCGGCTTGTGCCCAACAAGTAATTGCTGGTTATTAAAAATTGGAGAGTCCAGGTGCCATGGGCATTTAACCCCACACGACCTCTGTACATTACGCCACGTTTGGATCACGTGAGTTATGATCGGTCCATACCTCAGCCGGCATTTCGAAATAGAGACAGTGGAGTACACTACATCCTGCAATCTTAGCGGAGATATTGCCGCCGCTTCTAAGGAGCGCCACGATACAGCCTCTACAGGGTCTAGCCAGCACATCAGAGGTCTCAGTGAAAAGGACCAGAAATAAAGTTTAAAATCAGGGATTGCGAGGCCCCCATCTTGTTTTCTACGTTGAGTAGTAGCCCTTTTGATTCTCGGGCGTTTGTTATTCCAGATAAACTTAGATACCATCGATTGTACCTTGCGCCAGTGGTCTATTGGAGGGGGCAGGGGGAGCATTGAGCTAATAAAATGTATCCTAGGCAGGATGTTCATTTTGATTATGGAAGCCCGGGCTTGTAAGGAGTTAGGAAGGGACGACCACCTGTCTAGATCCTGGCGTATTTTATCATAAGTACCCGTGAAGTTGTACTTAGTAATTTGGTTCAGCGTGGGGAATATCTCTATGCCCAAGTATTTAAAATGTTCTACTATGGGGATATCAGCTGGTAGTCGTACCGCCTTGGCCAGCTCATTAAGAGGTAGGCAGGCTGATTTGTTCCAGTTAATCTTAAAGCCTGACAATTTACCAAAGTCGTCGATTATCCTCAATAATTTTGTGGCCGACCGGGAGGGGTCGTCCATGAAAATCAGCAGGTCATCCGCATAGAGAGCAATTTTGTGTGGAGTATTATTGACCATTATGGGGACGATGTCCTCCGATTGCCTAATAAATTGGGCCAAAGGTTCGAGGGAAAGCGCGAACAGTCCTGGGCTCAGAGGACAACCCTGTCTAGAAGATCTGGAGACTGGAAAGAGTGTGGAACAGTTTTTGCCTGTCAGTATCATCGCAGACGGCGAGGCATACAGGACTTTAATCATATGAATAAAACTCTTCCCAAGACCCATGACCTCAAGTACCTTCCACAGGTATGACCACTCAAGTCTGTCAAACGCCTTCATGGCATCCAAAGACAGAACTGTGGATGGAGTTGTATTGTCTTTACTGTTATCGATTACATGCAACAGCCTCCTAAGATTATCTGCAGCCAGACGCCCCGGGATAAAACCAGTTTGATCGCAGTGTACCAATACAGACATAAATCTCTGCAGGCGACGGGCCAGCACCTTGGCAAACACTTTTAAATCAACCCCGAGAAGACTCAAGGGTCTATAGCTACCACAATCATTGGGATCTTTGTCCTTCTTGAGAAGTAAAGAAATCAACGCCATATTGACATCTCTTGAGAACTCCCCTTGTTCGATAGCGTAATTGATCATATCGAGCATCAATGGACCCAGTTGGTCCCAGAAAGCTAAATACACTTCGGGTGGAATACCATCCCAGCCTGGTGCCTTACCCCTCTGCATTTCAACAATCGTCTCCCTCAATTCCACGAGAGTAATCGGTCTCCCCAGTTCCTTGGCCTCTTCCTCAGAAATGTGGGGTATCTCAAGCCCGCCAATGAACGATTCAAATTTAGAGTCATCAAGATTACCCTCTGAGCTATATAACTGTGAGTAAAACTCTTTAAAAGTGTCATTGATCTTTTTCGAATCAGTAGTGACTGCACCCTGGCTCGTCCTGATCGAGGGGATATCCGAGAAATGATAATTTGAGCGTATTTTCATTGCCAATAGATGGCTAGGTCTGGAGCCGTGAAAGTAGTAATTTTGTCTTGTCCTATGTATCAAGAACTCAGACTGTTGTTTAAGTATGGAGTTTATTTCTTTTTTGACTATCTTACGTTGTGTGTTTAGTCGTTCACTATAGTTAGTTTGCAATGATGCGTATAGGTCCGCATATAATGTTTCCAGTCCTTCTAGCTTTTTTGACCGGGATTTTCGCAAATTGGAGGCAAATAGTGTGACATGACCCCTGATAAATCCTTTCAATGCGTTCCACAGGACCCTAGGGTCTTCTACTGTGCCAACGTTGATCTGCAAAAATTCAGCTAGTTTACTCCTGAACTCAGAACAGAAGTCATCGTTCTTTAGCAAGGTCGAATTAAAACGCCATCTGGGAGCTCTTGCGGAGAGCCTGCCAAAGGTTGCCGTAAGGAAAATCCCCTTGTGGTCTGAGAGAGCCAAGGGAACCAATGAGACATCGAAACTATCAAACATATTAGGGGACGCGAATGCATAGTCAATTCGAGAGAAGCTTTTGTGTCTGGCTGACAGGTGAGAGTAATCTTTGAGGGTGGGGTTGGATAAGCGCCAAAGGTCTGTGAGCCCCGTGTCCTGGGCCCACATCCTGAGGGCCTTAGAGGCCCGTTTTTGGTCGCTCGTTTCAGAGGGCCCGGACCTATCCATCTCCGCATCCCAGCACGCATTAAAATCGCCACCCACAATGAGAGCGTATCCATTAAGTTCCAACATATTCTTCGTGATTGTATTATAGAACGCTGAATCAAATGTGTTAGGAGCATACAATGCTATTATAGCCATCTTCCTATGCGAGAACTCAACTTTTGCTATAGTAATCCTTCCCTCCGTGTCCGACCATACGTCCAGGACTTTGATATCAAGGTTACGTCTTGTAACTATGACGACTCCTTTCGTCTTATCATCGGCTGAGGATGAGGAGATAACGTGATATTGCCGATTTGCCAGTCTTGACACGTCACCTACCAATAAATGCGTCTCACTAAGGAGAGCAAGGTCAATATTTCTCCTCTTCAATAGCCAAAGGACACTGGCACGCTTGTGTGGGGCGTTAAGCCCTCCTGCGTTCCAAATTAAAATATTCAATTTAGCCATGGTCGAGCTTGTCTAAATGCGTAGAGAACATACCAGTGTAGCTAGACTGCTCGAGGCGCTGATCCAGGCGGGCCCAGACGGTCAATCCCAGGAGTACAGAGGAGGAACAATTACACACATATAAGACAACAGCACATAAAACACATAAAAATACCACCCCAGTTACAACCCCCCCACCTTCTACTCTAAACCCTAACCCACCCGTCCTATTATAAGCCCTCCTATACCCACTCTCCAGTCCCCACCCTATGCCCCATCCACTGAGGATGGTCATCTTCCTATCACTTCCCACTAGAGACATGGATCCAATAAGACGCTCCCCACTCCAACCCCCCTCTAGATAAACCCCTGAGTAAACCCCCACTAGTCCAATAAACACAAATAATAATAAAAATTAAATTCAATAAAGATATCGGTCGAAAACCACCTGAGCCTTGGCCCCAACATGAGACAACCATAATGGTAAAAATAGCCATTATTAAATAATAACTCCACATCAACCTGCAACCATCTATTTCCGAATCTGCGCTTCAACGTCGCAATGTTATAGCCCAAATGGGTACAGGAAAATTCAAGACAAAATTAAATTAAAGCATCCCAGCCGATAGTCTAAGGCAGGATCGGGTCACAGGTTAATTGTGCAAAATTGTGTGAACAATGTCAATTAAACAATGACAATAATAAGAAAGGGAAAAAAGGGGGGTATGGTCAAAGTGCACCCCTGTAGCAGTCCCTCTGATCAGGCACAACGGCTGAAATGACATAACCTATGTAAGAAAAGCATTAAACACATTAATTAATCCGGGGATGGTAATAGGCAATATCTGACACAACCCGTTATCATCTATTGTTTCAATAAAGATATCGGTCGAAAACCACCGTGTGCCTAGGACTTAACATGAGATAACTTATAATGGATTTTATTTTTTATTTTTTTTAAATATAGTCATTATTATATAACAACTCAACATCAACCCTGCAACCATCTATTTCGGAGTCTGCGCATCAACGACGCAATGTTATAGCACCAATGGACAAAGGAAAAATCCAAAACAAAATTAAATTAGAGTATACCAGCCGGTAGTCTAAGGTAGGATCGGGTTCCAGGTAAATTGTGCAAACAAATGCCATTTAACAACGACAATAATAAGAAGGGGAAAAAGGGGTTATGGTCAAAGTGCACATCTGTAACAGTCCCTCTGATCAGGCACAATTAAACACATTCATTAACCCGGGGATGATAATAGGCAATATCTGACAAAACCTGTTATCATATCTTGTTTATATACATATTCAACCGATCTTCTCCTACCGGAGCCCAAAGCTCAAAACAGCATGGATATAAAAATAACAGCATACAAGAATTTAGTTAAGGACCCGATCACCGTTGGATTGTGCGAGCCGATCACACTTATACAGCAACAACAACCAAAGTGCGTCACTATTAACGGGGTCTCGAACGACTCCACGCAGGCGATAGACGCAGCCCGCTAGCTATCCCGAGGCTAGCGCGTGAGCTAGTGATGAATCCGGATAGCACGTTAGAGACTGTTATGTACATTGTTCAGCTAGCTCGCTAGCTTCCAAAGAGGCGATACACAAGTACGATCATGAGGTCAGCATTAGCAAGTAACAGAAGTCATTGGGAAGTCCCGCTAGTTGGATGGGCAGTGGACAGTTAGAGTGTCTGGGCATGACAGCAAGTATTTGTGAATAGTCGGCCCTATCAATGTATATAGGCCCACACCGCCAAGTCACTCACCCGACATAGATATCAAGCAACAGTCTCGGGTTTCCCCTCGAGATATTCCTTCGCTTTAGCCAACGACCAAAATGAACGCAGACCATCGACCTTCTCCAACACAGATAATTTCGCGGGAGCGAATAGCGTGGGCCTCAGGCCTAGTTTCCATAGCCTGGACAGGACCACCTTGTATTCGCCTCTCTGTGCTTGAACCTCCGGCGTAAAGTCTTCGAAAATGGCCACTTTGTGATCGCCAAGCCTCAGATTACCCCTTCTGGTACGAGCCGACCGCATGATGAGTTCTCTCTGCTGAAGCCTGTTCAGCTTGACTATGATGGGCCTTGGCTCTTTGTTCACGCCGGGAGAAAACCTGCCCGCCCTGTAGGCCGACTCACAGACAGGAGGCGAGGGGAGGACGTCAGTTCCTAGTATTTTTTGCAGTAATTCGGGCATGGTCTCAGAGAGACGGCCTTCACCGCTGGCCTCCGGTACTCCAACAATCCTGACGTTGTGGCGTCTATCCCGGGACTGCATCTCCTCCATTGCCGACTGTAGTTTGTTGACTTCAGCCTGCCTAGCCAGCAGGGCGGACTCGAGACCCACCATCTTCTCGCCCTGTAATGATACCTCCGTCGTTAGCATGGCTAGTTCGTTAGCATTAGCCGAGGAGACAGCGTGCATCGACTCCATCTTGTCTATCAGCGGGACTACCGCCAGCCGTATTTCTTCTGATATCTCACGATGGAGGTTGACACAAAAATCCGCCGACACTTTCTTCTGTGCTTCAGCGAAGCGTGTCTCAGAGTCTGCGTGTAGCTTGGTCATGACCAAGAGCACAGCATCGCTTATCTCCCCGACACCGGGCGACGATGCGGCCAGGCCCGGTGGTGGTTTGCTGGTTGGGGCGCTCATGGATCTGGTTTCCACCACCGACATCGCAGAAAGTCGAAAAAAGTCGACGACAGTATACTAAACACGACGGCCTAGCAAACAGATAAAAAACGAATAAAAATTAAATAAAGACTAATGGGGAGAAACGTATATTCAGCACGGTAGAAGGGAGCTCATGTGAAACACGTCTACTCCATGATCGCTCAGCTCCGCCCCCCCCCTCTGAAACTCACTCTTAATCTGCTGCCCTCACATTAAATCAGTGGTTCCCAAACTGTGGGGCACGCCCCCCTTGGGGGGCGCAAGGGAGATGAGATGGAGGGAGAAAAAAGACATTTCCTTATGGTTGTTCCTACTAGTCAAGTGGACTGCTGGCACAATGAGAGGTCTGGCTATAAGAGACTAGCAGTAGAACGAAATGTATTCAGTTTTAAATACAATGTGTTGCATGAGAGCTGTAAACACTGTTGCTTGGTTGCCATCACACAGAATCAGTTATATCACCTGTGGTAGCGAGCTAGCTAGCTATCCAACCAGGGAGAGAAAAACATGAGAAAACAAAATAGAAATGTTTTTGACACCAGCAGGAGCTAAAAGAAAAGCTGATGCTGCAATGACATGCGTTCCAGATAACGTTAACATCACTCACGTTACAAGGCCAAGAGCAAGACAGTATGACAAATCACACCTCTTCCCTGGCTTCACGTCTACTTAGGCCCTGTCCATACAAGTATGGATATTTTGCAAAACGCTAATTTTCCTCTACGTTTGGGCCTTTCATCCACATGTAAACGGCATTTTTTTTTATCTCTTTCAGTGGATCCGTGTAGCCATGTTAAATGTATCAGAGCAAGGGTCAGCAACCCACAGCTCTGGATCCTTCAGCCCCTCTTAGGGATGGGAATTGATAAGATTTTATCGATACGATTCCATTATCGATTCCATTATCGATTCTGCTTATCGATCCGCTTCTTTATCGATTCCCTTCTCGATCCCTGATAAATTTATCATTTAAATAAATAAATTGGAAATGCAACAGAACTAAGCTGGTTAGAATAACAACATGCAACTTGACATTTCTGATTGTCATTTATTGTTGAGCCCCCATGTCAGAAAAATACAAAAACTGTAAAAAGATAAAATAATAACTATACACTTAAATAAAATAATGTATTTGAGATTCTCTTAAACTAATTTAATCTATTGAACTGTAGTTGCATTCAACAGGTCGTTATTCCTCTGACTCCTCTTAGTCCTCTCTGTCATCTGGTCTTTCAGAAGACCAGCGAGCACACACACACACACAGAAAGGGCTCCGGAGAGACGTCTCCCTCCCCGCTCGCCCCCACCCTTTCTTGCTCAGTCAGCTGTTCTCTCTCTCTGTGTGTGTGTATGAGCATAGCTAGCTCCGCGGCTAACGTTAGTTCACCCCGAATTAATTAATTCCCAACGGGAACCGGTTTTCGATTCCCATCCCTAGCCCCTCTGCAATGGCTTCCTGTAGCTTTGAAAAAATATTCTAATATGGAGATAAATAACGTTTAAAAAAATATATATATATATTTTCTTTTCAAAAGGAACACCTGATATAAAAAAGTGTTTAATATTTTGTCAACTAAAATATAGGTCGCACCCCGGCACTTCTGCAGGTGGCCGTCTGCAGGTGGCACATTTTTTGTTTCCAACCCCCAGTAAACTAACCATGGATAAATCCAAAAAAAGAAAAGCCTCGGAGGGAAATAGAGGGTTTAACTCAGCATGGACAGATACATTTGCTTTCACTACTAATGATGCAGGCTTACCTGTATGCTTGATATGTGGTGAGAAATTAGCGAACAAAAAAACGTCACTCGCCACTTAAAAGAATATCTAAATCATGTATTTAACAAACTCAAATATTTTCTAAACACGCTTTTATATTATATTCTATAGGCCAAGTAGGTTACATTATATAGTAGTATTTTTTGTCTAGCATTGCTCAATGCTCTTCCATTATTGTTTTTGATATTTTTTGATATTATTATTGATCTATTCTATGTTTGATTTGACTCATTTCCTTATGTTGTTACAATATTTTGAGTATGTGTGTATATATACATATATAATATACTAATTTTTTATTTCTATTTAGTATTATTGTATATTCCTTCAACGTAGACATAGCTTATAAGTGGATTGTCTTCTAGCTATGTCAAGTTGAGAATGTGCTGTGCCTTCATCCATTTGGCACCAGCTGTCCCCCAGGCATTATAATTAGTCTCTCCCAGAGTTCTGTTTTTTCCTTTTTTCTTTATTTAGTTACAGTTTTGTTTTGTCACAGTTACAACACCCTGAAGAAGGCCATGTGTTTGCCGAAACATGTCGGTAATTTAAAACTTTCTAAATAATGTAAGCCAATTAATAAAGGCATTTTAAAATTGTAGAGCTGCCTTGGATCTCAACTTTTCTTCTATAACGAATCCTACGCCGGATTTAATCCAAAGAGCACCTACCGAAACAAAACAAGAATGCTGAAGCCCTCTCCATATCCTCTTTTTTGACGCTTTTATATTAATTGAATAAATAAACATAATCTACTTATGTTGACAAATGTCCAATAGGCCTAACTAAATAACAGATTATGTGCATAAAACTCGCTATTTCCATTGATAATTCATCGGGCAGCCTGTGCAGGCTGTCCTGAATGGGTCTGAGATCGCAAACGTCCAATACCGCCGCCTAACACCCTGCGGCCGCTATTGCACTCCATTTGAAACGATGTGGCGTGGTGTCTGGTAGGGCTGCACGATTTTGGGAAATAATCTAATTGCAATTTTTCGGACAGATATTGCGATTGCGATTAAATGTGTGATTAAAAAAAAATATATATAAATTAAGCAGCCCCACAGAGGTTTATTGTAAAATGCGGCTTGCATCTGGCCTACGCTGTGGGTCTGTTCGGGACACAGAGCCTGAACATTTTTCTTTTTACCTGGGAATCGATACCGGTACCCAAATTAGTTATAAATGATTTAATAATAATTTACCAATGTATATAAATGGTTTGTTCATGATTAGTTCATTATTTACAAATACCTTATAAAGGTCTTATAACTGACTGTTATTATAAAGTGTTACCAAATTTAACAAATGGTTCCAAAGATATGTCATGTTTCTCGGCATATTTTCATACCGCCACCAAAGTACTGGGTCCATGTCCGTTGTCTCAGAATGGATTTGGTGCCAGCTGTCATTTCATCATATTTACAAGTCGGATTACGTTTTGTAAATTATGAGACAGATAGAGAATATTTCAAAGCACTCAAAATTGCCATTGGATAAATGAAAAAAATAATAAAAACTAAAAATAACAATAGGTACATACTAGAAATAAGCTTTTGAATAAATTCCAATCCCTCTCTATATATAGTATAACTATATGTAAAACTTTATACACTGTTTTCTTTTATATATTTTATTTTACATTTTCCAGAACATTGTACAAACATGACATACAGACACACTCAGACAGTGAAAGTAAAAAAAAAATGCATTAAAGGAAAAAAAAACAATAATAACAAATTTTTTACATTTGCTATTACAACACGCTTACCAGCCATACATGACTGAGAAATATTGTGTTTGGGGTCCCTCATAGGGGGACTGTGAGATCAGACAGGCGAATCAGCTGCCGCCTCTAGCCTCATCGAGATAGGCTAAGAACGGGTCCCAGATTTTTGAAAACCTTTTAAGTGAATCGGTTCTCAGGAACCTTAGTCTCTCCATCCATATGACAGAGGTCATGTCCGCCATCCACAGTTGGAAAGAAGGTGCTGAGGAGGACTTACACTCCATCAGTATTTGTTTTTTAGCAACCGTTGTCCCCAGTGTCAAAGATTGTTGTACAGCTGTAGGAAAGCTCAGAGAGGACTCAGAGCAGCCGAAGATGGCGAGCTCTGCCCCCGGCTGTATAGTTATCTTGTAGGCCTTAGAGTACCAGTCAAATATTTTGGCCCAGAATCCTGTTAGTGAAGGGCAAAACCAGAAGGCATGAGAAAGTGTACCCTCTGATACCTGGCACCTGTCGCACAGAGGTGAAACAGAGGGGTAGATCTTGTGCAATCTATGCTTGGAGTAGTGGAGACGATGCACAACTTTAAATTGGATCAGCTGGTGTCTACTATTGACTGAGCCAAGTTGTACTATAGACAGACTCCTATCCCATATAATATCGGATAGATCAATACCGAGTTCCTCCTGCCATTGTTCTTTAATCTTCTCAGTAGAGGCCATATTACAGTTGTCAAACAGACACACAAACCTAGAGATGAGGTGCTTGGAGTGGGGAGGGCTCAGCAATATATCAAAGAAAGAATGTTCAATTGGGAGCTCTTCGAAAGCCTGAACTTTGGATCTAACATCATTTCTGACTTGTAAAAATCTAAGCCAGTTGGTGCCGGGCAACTCAAACTTCCTCTTTAGTAGATCGAAGGATGCTAAGTGACCGTCTATGTATAAGTCCTTAATGGAAGCTAGCCCGTTCCCACTCCAGGCAAGGTAGCCCCATCTGTCCATGGAGCCGAAAAAGTGTGATTAAAACAGATTGGTGCATGGATAGAAACATCTGGTAGGCTCAAAGCACCCCTGATTTGATTTAAAATTCTGACAGAGTTTTCCACGACAAAACTTAGTTTCAAGCTTCTTAAGATCCCGGGTACCCCTGGTTTGACAAATAGCATAGCTGGCAAGGATGAGTTAATAAGGGAATTAGCCTCCATTCTCAGCCACAAGGGGGCCCCAGGAGTCAATTCACCTGTTGTCCCCTGCCGCCAGTACATCAGAGCCCTTACATTGGCAGCCCAGTAGTAGTGCCTAAATACTGGCAAGGCCAGCCCTCCCTCAGATTTAGGTTTTTGCAAGTGCATTTTTGAGATTCTGTGATTCTTATAATTCCAGATGTAAGACAGAATTACAGAGTCCAGTTCCTTAAAAAAAGACTTTGTGAGAAAGATGGGAAGATTTTGACAAAGGTATAGGAATCTGGGGAGAGAAACCATCTTGACAGAGTTTATGCGGCCTATCATGGAGAGGGGTAGCACTTTCCAATTTTCAATGCATTGTTTTAGCCTTGAAACATAGTCGGCAAAGTTCAATTTAAATATTAATTTAGGATCTTTGGGTATGGTCAGACCAAGATAGGTGAGGCGATCTTTTGCCAATTTGAATGGGAGATTTTCCAGGAAACCGGGAGTGAAGGTGTCAGAAAGAGGCATAAAGTCACTCTTTGTCCAGTTAATTGTGTATCCGGAATCCCGGATAGCTCACCGAAAGAGGTAATTAATTCTAAAAGAGGGGGAATCGATATCTCTGAATTGTGTAGGTATAATATTACATCGTCAGCATACAAGCTGATGCGTGTCTTGACGCCTCCAACTTTCAAGCCTACAAGACTTGGGTGACTGCGTATTTTTAGGGCAAGGGGTTCGAGCGCAACGGCGAAAAGCGCCGGCGAAAGTGGGCAACCCTGCTGGACAGAACGGAGCAGTGGAAACCTGGTTGACTTCTCCCCGTTGGTTATAACTGAACATGTTGGACTGGCATATATGAGCTTTACCCAGGATATAAATGCATCACCAAACCCGAATCTATGCAGTGACTCAAACATATAAGGCCACTCAACCTGATCGAACGCCTTCTGTGCGTCAAGTGATAAATTCGCAGCACCCCTGGTCCGACTATGACCAGCATACATGGTGTTGAGGAGGCGTCTGACATTGAAGAAGGAAAATCTATTCGGAATGAACCCTGTTTGGTCAGGGTGAATGATGGTTGACAGGTGTTTATTTAGTCGAACAGCCAGCATTTTAGTAATTACCTTTCTGTCGAAATTTTGGAGTGCTATGGGTCTGAAGCTGGCCGGGTCTACTTCCTCCTTCCCCTTTTTTAATATGAGGGCAATATTAGCTTCGTATAATGTTTTGGGTAGGACTCCGTCCTTCTCAGAACTGAATATCATTCTGAGGAGGAGTGGTGCGAGAATGTCACAGAATTTCTTGTAAAATTCAGCACTGTATCCATCTGGCCCAGCTGCTTTACCTGATGAGAATGATTTTTTTTTTTTTTTTGATCAAATTTTTTTATTGACATTCTCACGAAACAAGACAACACATTAACCACAATCACAATACATAGAACTTCACAAGAAAATAACAAAAACAATAATAATAATGACTAACAATTATACAGACAAAAGAAAAGAAACCAGAGTTCAACCTACTAAATTAATTCCAAGGGGTACTATCTAATAAATGGTCTTTCCCAGTGTTCAGTCCCGATTCCCGGCCGTGTGACCCCATATTAATAAAACGTACATCTCCAACCCACCACAAGGACCATTTTTTGGGGGAACACGACCTGAAACCAGAGCAATGAACCTTCATGAAAAAACAAAAACCTGTAGGTGTTCCATAGACTCACAGAGACCGTGTAAAAGTGGCCAAACAGTGAAGAACTAGTTAAATAGCTGCCCCCCCATAATATCCCCAGCTAAACTCAAGATGACAAGACAAGGGACAAGACAGACAAAAACACTTCCTCCTCCCCCTCCCAAGAGACCGCCGGACTCACCCGAACACGCACCCCAACCCCGCTCAGCCGCACACTGCGGTCTTTACCTTCTCAGCTGCTGCGAACCACAGGTCAATTCCAGCCTGCCCCACCCCAATCACCCGGGCTGTGGATATCTCAAGATAAATCACATCCAATAGAGTTAGGGACCAGTTAATCATTGTAAGCTTCTCAGGCTCCTTCCATCTCATTGCTATTAGCTTCTTCGCTGCTGTGACGCCCGCTAGGACAACCCTTTTCAGTTGTACGGACGCGGGTAGTGTCGTTATATCGTTCAGGAGTAGCGTAACAGCTGAGAATGGGATAGTTAAGCCACACAGATCTGAAAGTTTGTCCGTTATTGACCTCCAGAAGCGGGCCACTGGTGGGCAATCCCAATACATATGCATATAAGTGCCAGTGGCCTTTTGAGAGCACAAAGTGCACCGAGAGTCGGTTATCAGTCCCATAGCAAATAGCTTCCTAGGTGTAAGATAGGTCCTATGAATATAATTAAAATTAATTTGCTGGTGATTGGGGTTGCGGGAAGATAATGCCACATTTGCCCAAACATCATCCCAGTCAAACTCGGGGTCCAACTCCGGGATATCCACACGCCAGATTGTATCCAATGATAAATTTTTATACGTGGATTGAATTAAGAGCGTATAAAAGTCGGAGACAAACCCTCTGGATGTCGTCCTGTCCACTATGAGCCTGAGGAAGGGGTGTGGGTGCAAGGCTTGAGCCCACGGTACGCCATGCGCCCTCAGTGCTGACCTTAGTTGAAGGTAAAGAAAGAAGGACTCGCCGGGAAGATCATAAAATTCTCTTAAGTCCTGAAACGCACGGAGGCCGTTCTTATCATAAATATCCTCCAGAGTATGCACTCCCCTCCTTTGCCATTGAGGAATATTAACCGGCTTGTGTCCAACAAGTAATTGCTGGTTATTAAAAATTGGAGAGTCCAGGTGCCAAGGGCATTTAACCCCACACGACCTCTGTACATTACGCCACGTTTGGATCACGTGAGTTATGATCGGTCCATACCTCAGCCGGCATTTCGCAATAGAGACAGTGGAGTACACTACATCCTGCAATCTTAGCGGAGACACCGCCGCCGCTTCTAAGGAGCGCCACGATACAGCCTCTACAGGGTCTAGCCAGCACATCAGAGGTCTCAGTGAAAAGGACCAGAAATAAAGTTTAAAATCAGGGATTGCGAGGCCCCCATCTTGTTTCCTACGTTGAGTAGTAGCCCTTTTGATTCTCGGGCGTTTGTTATTCCAGACAAACTTAGATACCATCGATTGTACCTTGCGCCAGTGGTCTATTGGAGGGGGCAGGGGGAGCATTGAGCTAATAAAATTTATCCTAGGCAGGATGTTCATTTTGATTATGGAAGCCCGGGCTTGTAAGGAGTTAGGAAGGGACGACCACCTGTCTAGATCCTGGCGTATTTTATCATAAGTACCCGTGAAGTTGTACTTAGTAGTTTGGTTCAGCGTGGGGAATATCTCTATGCCCAGGTATTTAAAATGTTCTACTATGGGGATATCAGCTGGTAGTCGTACCGCCTTGGCCAGTTCATTAAGAGGTAGGCAGGCTGATTTGTTCCAGTTAATCTTAAAACCTGACAATTTACCAAAGTCGTCGATTATCCTCAATAATTTTGTGGCCGACCGGGAGGGGTCGTCCATGAAAATCAGCAGGTCATCCGCATAGAGAGCAATTTTGTGTGGAGTATTGTTGACCATTATGGGGACGATGTCCTCCGATTGCCTAATAAATTGGGCCAAAGGTTCGAGGGAAAGCGCGAACAGTCCCGGGCTCAGAGGGCAACCCTGTCTAGAAGATCTGGAGACTGGAAAGAGTGTGGAACAGTTTTTGCCTGTCAGTATCATCGCAGACGGCGAGGCATACAGGACTTTAATCATATGAATAAAACTCTTTCCAAGACCCATGACCTCAAGTACCTTCCACAGGTATGACCACTCAAGTCTGTCAAACGCCTTCATGGCATCCAAAGACAGAACTGTGGATGGAGTTGTATTGTCTTTACTGTTATCGATTACATGCAACAGCCTCCTAAGATTATCTGCAGCCAGACGCCCCGGGATAAAACCAGTTTGATCGCAGTGTATCAATACAGGCATAAATCTCTGCAGGCGACGGGCCAGCACCTTGGCAAACACCTTTAAATCGGCCCCGAGAAGACTCAAGGGTCTATAGCTACCACAATCATTGGGATCTTTGTCCTTTTTGAGAAGTAAAGAAATCAACGCCATATTGACATCTCTTGAGAACTCCCCTTGTTCGATAGCGTAATTGATCATATCGAGCATCAATGGACCCAGTTGGTCCCAGAAAGCTAAATACACTTCGGGTGGAATACCATCCCAGCCTGGCGCCTTACCCCTCTGCATTTCAACAATAGTCTCCCTCAATTCTACGAGAGTAATCGGTCTCCCCAGTTCCTTGGCCTCTTCCTCAGAAATGTGGGGTATCTCAAGCCCGCCGATGAACGATTCAAATCTAGAGTCATCCAGATTACCCTCTGAGCTATATAACTGTGAGTAAAACTCTTTAAAAGTGTCATTGATCTTTTTCGAATCAGTAGTGACTGCACCCTGGCTCGTCCTAATCGAGGGGATATCTGAGAAATGATCATTTGAGCGTATTTTCATTGCCAATAGATGGCTAGGTCTGGAGCCGTGAAAATAGTAATTTTGTCTTGTCCTATGTATCAAAAACTCAGACTGTTGTTTAAGTATGGAGTTTATTTCTTTTTTGACTATCTTACGTTGTGTGTTTAGTCGTTCATTATAGTCAGTTTGCAAGGATGCGTATAGGTCCGCATATAATGATTCCAGTCCTTCTAGCTTTTTTGACCGGGATTTTCGCAAATTGGAGGCAAATAGTGTGACATGACCCCTGATGAATCCTTTCAATGCGTTCCACAGGACCCTAGGGTCTTCTACTGTGCCAACGTTGATCTGCAAAAATTCTGCTAGTTTACTCCTGAACTCAGAACAGAAGTCATCGTTCTTTAGCAAGGTCGAATTAAAACGCCATCTGGGAGCTCTTGCGGAGAGCCTGCCAAAGGTTGCCGTAAGGAAAATCCCCTTGTGGTCTGAGAGAGCCAAGGGAACCAATGAGACATCGAAACTATCAAACATATTAGGGGACGCGAATGCATAGTCAATTCGAGAGAAGCTTTTGTGTCTGGCTGACAGGTGAGAGTAATCTCTGAGGGTGGGGTTGCATAAGCGCCAGAGGTCTGAGAGCCCCGTGTCTTTGGCCCACATCCTGAGGGCCTTAGAGGCCCGTTTCTGGTCGCTCGTTTCAGAGGGCCCAGACCTATCCATCTCCGCATCCCAGCACGCATTAAAATCGCCACCCACAATGAGAGCGTATCCATTAAGTTCCAACATATTCTTCGTGATTGTATTATAGAACGCTGAATCAAATGTGTTAGGAGCATACAATGCTATTATAGCCATCTTCCTATGCAAGAATTCAACTTTTGCTATAGTAATCCTTCCCTCCGTGTCCGACCATACATCCAAGATTTTGATATCAAGGTTACGTCTTGTAACTATGACTACTCCTTTCGTCTTATCATCGGCTGAGGATGCGGAGATAACGTGATATTGCCGATTTGCCAGTCTTGACACGTCACCTACCATTAAATGCGTCTCACTAAGGAGAGCAAGGTCAATATTTCTCCTCTTCAATAGCCAAAGGACACTGGCACGCTTGTGTGGGGCGTTAAGCCCTCCTGCGTTCCAAATTAAAATATTCAATTTAGCCATGGTCGAGCTTGTATAAGTGCGTAGAGAACATACCCGTGCAGCCAGGCTGAGTACAGAGGTGCCGATCCCGGCGGGCCCGGACGGTCAATCCCAGGAGTTCAGAGGAGGAACACTTACACATATATAAGACAACAGTACATAGAACACATAAAAATACCACCCCAGCGACAGCCCCCCCCCCTTCTACTCTAAACCCTAACCCACCCGTCCTACTATAAGTTCCTCTATACCCACTCTCCAATCCCCACCCTATGCCCCACCCACTGAGGATGGTCATCTTCCTATCACTTCCCACTAGAGACATGGATCAATAAGACGCTTCCCACTCCCACCCCCCTCTAGTTAAACCCCTGAGTAAACCCCCACTAGTCCAATAAACACAAATAATAATAAAAATTAAATTCAATAAAGATATCGGTCGAAAACCACCTGAGCACTGGCCCTAACATAAGACAACCATAATGGTAAAAATAGCCATTATTAAATAATAACTCCACATCAACCTGCAACCATCTATTTCCGAATCTGCGCTTCAACGTCGCAATGTTATGGCCCAAATGGGTACAGGAAAATTCAAAACAAAATTAAATTAAAGCATCCCAGCCGATAGTCTAAGGCAGGATCGGGTCACAGGTTAATTGTGCAAAATTGTGTGAACAATGTCAATTAAACAATGACAAAAATAAGAAAGGGAAAAAAGGGGTTATGGTTAAAGTGCACCCCTGAAGCAGTCCCTCTGATCAGGCACAACGGCTGACATGACATAACCTATGTAAGAATCGACAATAATAGGAAAAGGAAAAAGAGGGTTATGGCTAAAGTGCAAGCAAAGTTAAACTTGACCCAGCCTGTTATCACATATTTATGTATATTCGTTCGAGAGCCAACATGAACCTTGGCCCTAACATGACAGCTATAATGGAAAAATTAGCCATTATTATATAATTACTCAGCATCAACCTGTAACCATCTACCCTGGAGTCTGCATATTAATGTATCAACGTTATAGCATAAGTGCCTCACGGAAAATTCAAAACAAAATTAAGGCGAGTCAGTAGTTAGTCCAAGGTAGAACCGGATCACATTTAAATTGCTCATTCAAATGCCATTAAAACATATAGGAAAATTCAATACAAAATTAAATTAAAGCATCCCAGCCGATAGTCCAAGGCAGGTTCGGGTCACAGGTTAATTGCTCATTCAATTGCCCTTAAAACAGCGACACTAATTATTATACAATTACTCAGCATCAACCTGTAACCATCTACCCTGGAGTCTGCATATTAATGTATCAACGTTATAGCATAAGTGCCTCACGGAAAATTCAAAACAAAATTAAGGCGAGTCAGTAGTTAGTCCAAGGTAGAACCGGATCACATTTAAATCGCGCATATAGATGACATAAAAACAGCGACAATAGGAAAGAAAAAAAAAAAAAAAAGGGAAGAGAGGGTAATGGCTAGAGTGCAAGCCATATAACCATATAGCCATTAAGTGCAAGCCATACCCGACCCAACCTGTTATCAAATATTGTTTATGCATATTCAACCGACCTTGGCATCTACTTTGGATCACCAAAGCTCAAAACAACCTGGATATAAAAATAAAAAGCATACCAGAAGTTAGTTAGGGACTCGGTCACTCTTGAACTGTGCAAACCAATGTCCCTTTGAACAGCAACAGCAACCAAAATACGTAACCATTAACGAATGTCTCAGCGCAGACCATAGTCGAAGCCCGCTGGCTAGCCCGAGGCTAGCGCGTAAGCTAGTGACGAATCCGGATAGCACGTTAGCCTACTATGTACATTGTTCAGCTAGCTCGTTAGCTTCCAAAGAGGCGATACACAAGTACGACCATGAGGTCAGCTTTAGCAAGTAACAGAAGTCATTGGGAAGCCCCGCTAGTTGGATGGGCAGAGGACAGTTAGCATGTCTGGGCATGACAGCAAGTGTTTGTGAATAGTCGACCTAATCAATGTATATAGGCCCAAACCGCCAAGTCACTCACCCTCCATAGATATCAAGCAACAGACTCGGGTGTCTTCGCGAGATATTCCTTCGCTTTAGCCAACGACCAAAACAAACGCTGACCACCGACCTTCTCCAACACAGATAGTTTCGCGGGAGCGAATAACGTGGGCCTCAGGCCTAGTCTCCATAGCTTAGTCAGGACCACCTTGTACTCGGCTCTCTGAGCTTGAACCTCCGGTGTAAAGTCCTCGAAAATGGCCACTTTGTGATCGCCAAACCTCAGAGTACCCCTTCTGGTACGAGCCGACCGCATGATGATTTCTCTCTGTTGGAGTCTGTTCAGCTTGACTATGATGGGCCTCGGTTCTTTGTTCACGCCGGGAGAAAACCTGCCCGCTCTATAGGCCGACTCACAGATAGGAGGCGAGGGGAGGACGTCCGTCCCTAGTATCTTCTGCAGCAGTTCGGGCATGGTCTCAGAGAGACGGCCTTCACCGCTGGTCTCCGGTACTCCAACAATCCTGACGTTGTGGCGTCTATCCCGGGACTGCATCTCCTCCATCGCCGACTGTAGTTTGTTGACTTCAGCCTGCCTAGCCAGCAGGGCGGATTCAAGACCCGCCATCTTCTCACACTGTGATGATACCTCCGTCGTTAGCATGGCTAGTTCGTTAGCATTAGCCGATGAGGCAGCGTGAATCGTCTCCATCTTGTCTGTCAGCGGGACTACCGCCAGCCGTATTTCTTCTGATATCTCACGACGGAGGCTGATACAGAAATCCGCCAGCACTTGCTTCTGTGCTTCAGCGATGCGTGCCTCAGAGTCTGCGTGTACTTTCTTCTGTGCTTCAGCGATGCGTGTCTCAGAGTCTGCGTGTAGCTTGGTCATGACCAAGAGCACAGCTTCGCTTAACTCCCCGACAGCGGGAGACGGTACGGCCATGCTCGGCGGTGTCGGTGTCGTGCCTAATTCTTTCATGGCTCTGGTTTCCACCCCCGCCATCGTAGAAAGTCGAAAAAAGTTGATGAATGTATACTAAACACCCTAGCAAACAGATAAAAAACAAATAAAAATAAAATAAAGACTAATGGGGAGAAACGTATATTCAGCACGGTAGAAGGGAGCTCATGTGAAAACACGTCTACTCCATGATCGCTCAGCTCCGCCCCCCCACCTTAAGCAATCTCATGATCTCAAAGTGTGATGGGTCAAGGTGGGTTCGGGCAGGTAGCCTTAGTATTACCCTGATTAGCTTGTTTTGTGATGTCTGTAGTTTTATTTTCTGACTTTTGGGGGCACTGTTGTACCAGGAGCCACACGCATAGTCATAGTGACACCGTATGAGAGCTCCAGCAAGAATCTTCATCGCTGACTGATCTAAAAAATGAGAGATTCTGGCTAGGTATCTAGTCCTGTTATTGATCTTTGTAAGTGCTTGGTGAGCCATGCTTTCCCCTAGATACCAAGAACATGCAAAATAATAGTACTTGTAGAAGTGGAGCAATCTTCCATTTAGTTAGGTATGTATTTTTAGGCAAATCTTCTGAAAATATGGCTAGGGCTTAAGAGGTTAATTGCTTAAGAGGAATCGATTAGTAACAAACGCTAGCAGGTGCCAATTGATCAAACACATCTCACGTGAACATTTTTGAATGTCAATAGGATAGCATAAAAAAAGAAGAAACCGTTACCTTCATGGACTTGGGGTCGAGCTTGGCCCAGTGAGTGGGCGTGGTCACCTCCTTCGAGTCCTCCACATCCTTCTCCTCTTCATCCTTCTCAAGCAAATTATTCAGACGGAGATGGAGAGAGAGGGGAGAGAGAGAGAGACAGAGAGAGAACGAGAGACAGAGAGAGACAGAGAGACAGAGAGAGAACGAGAGACAGAGAGAGAACGAGAGACAGAGAGAGACAGAGAGAACGAGAGACAGAGAGACAGAGAGAGTAAGAGAGAGAGACAGAGAGAGACAGAGAGAAAGAGAGACAGAGTGTAAGAGAGAGAGAGAGAAAGAGAGAGAGAGAGAGAGAGAGAGAGAGAACGAGAGACAGAGAGAGAGACAGAGACAGAGAGAAAGAGAGACAGAGAGAACGAGAGAGAGAAAGAGAGACAGAGAGACAGAGAGAGAACGAGAGACAGAGAGAGAAAGAGAGACAGAGAGACAGAGAGAGAACGAGAGACAGAGAGAGAACGAGAGACAGAGAGAACGAGAGACAGAGAGAGTAAGAGAGAGAGACAGAGAGAAAGAGAGACAGAGAGTAAGAGAGAGAGAGAGAAAGAGAGACAGAGAGACAGAGAGAGAACGAGAGACAGAGACAGAGAGAAAGAGAGACAGAGAGAACGAGAGAAAGAGAGACAGAGAGACAGAGAGTAAGAGAGAGAGAGAGACAGTAAGAGAGAGAGAGAAAGAGAGAGAGTAAGAGACAGAGAGAGAAAGAGAGACAGAGAGAGTAAGAGAGAGAGACAGAGAGGGGAGAGAGACAGAGAGGGGAGAGAGACAGAGAGAGAACGAGAGACAGAGAGAAAGAGACAGAGAGAGTAAGAGAGAGAGACATAGACAAAGAGACAGAGAAAGCGAGAGAAAGAGAAAAAGAGAGAACGAGAAAAAGAGAGAACGAGAAAGAGAGAACGAGACAGAGAGAACGAGAGAGAGAGAGAACGAGAGAGCAAAAAGGGCAGCCGTCAGCACAGTGCCCATGGCGCGTGGGTCTCAGCTTGTGAAAACAAAAGTTGATCCGTGCAAGAAGCAGCCGGGTCTCAACTGTCTCTCATAGCCTCGTTTAACTCCAATGTGTTAAAGGTCCAGTGCTACAGTGGGGTACACAGGGTCCAGTGCTACAGTGGGGTACACAGGGTCCACTGCTACAGTGGGGTACACAGGGTCCAGTGCTACAGTGGGGTACACAGGGTCCAGTGCTACAGTGGGGTACACAGGGTCCAGTGCTACAGTAGGGTACACAGGGTCCAGTGCTACAGTAGGGTACACAGGGTCCACTGCTACAGTGGGGTACACAGGGAAGCTCTCTAGCTCTTATTAATAAAACCCCCCAGGGAAATGCCCCCCCCCGGCGGCCAATCAATGCAGTTCTGTGGAACACAAAAAGGTAAAAATCAATGACAGGTGTGTCGGTGGGGTCATCAGTGGGTGAAGAGGGCGGGGCCCTAGCGCTGCTCTACGATTGGGGGAAATTCTGCCCGTTTGTTTTGATGGACCCGTGTCATATTGGAAGCCATTTATGCTTCCGTTTCAACCCACTGCCGTGAAAACCAGGCTCTACACATATATATATATAATATATATATATATAGTCCAAATCAGAATATAGAAGCCAAAAAAACAGGACTTTAGGGGAGGTTCTCTTTTCCAAGTCAGCCCCGATTATCAAATCCACGTAACAGGTCATATAAAGAGCAGTTATAGAACAAGCAACGTCACGTAAATGCAACTGACATCTGCGGATTCCAGCGTTGCGTTCAGAATCATCAACGGTGTTTGTCAAATCTTTAATAATCCCCCCCCCGTGGCACAAGTAACCCAATTAGAAGCGCGCTCTAGAAAGACGCACAGAAAGGGGATTTAAGATTAATTTGCGGCCAACATGGGGTTTCTCCCACAAAGAGAGTTGTTTTAACAGAGCTGGAAGCCGCTTCATCAGATGCAGTGGTAACAACACGACCTAGTCTCACTCCTTCCACTGTATGTGTCTGGGGTGGGGGGGGGGGGGGGGAGCAGAGATGGAGAGGTGGAGGAAGCCTAGTGAGGTCTGCCTATGATCACTCTGGTGTGTGTGTGTGTGTGTGTGTGTGTGTGTCTGAAGATGGTGGGTGAGTATATATATACTGTGTGTATGAAATAGGTATCTGAGGGGGGGGGGGGGGGGGGGGGTTGTTTTGTTTTGTAATTCCTGTGCCTTCCTGTGAGAAGCGGGGAAATGAGAAGAGAGAGGGATTAGCGGTTCAGTGCCTGTTCTCCATCCTCCTCCTTTCGCTCGGCCGCCAGCCTGTCGCCCAGCTGCTCCCGGAGACTCCGCGACAGCCCCGCCCACTCTGAGCGGGTGGGAAGACAATGCCACACATCCGGGAGAAACAAAACCACTGTCTCCACATGTGCAGGGACTGTCCGCCCCTTGTGGGTCTCCTCCGGCCGGTGATAGCGAATCTCTGCAAAGCGATACCTGTCGCAAAGGAAGAGGGGGCGCATTGGAAAGAAACATTCTGGTCAAGGACATAGAAATCAAGGCAAGACGTCGCTAGGAGCGAGCCACCACCCCCCCCCCCCCCCAACCCCACATACACCCCCCCCCCCCCCCCGACAAGGTCTCTGAATGAGCATCATTACAGTGACCCTAACCATCACAACACACCATAGAAAACACATGGACCCCCCCCCCCCCCAGTCTGCTGCTCTTCCACTCATCGTCACGGTTACAACAGCCATTTTGGGGAAATTGACAGACAACAACATGAATGATAACTCAAACACTCCCCGTGCGCTCCCTCCCACCCGCCCCTTTTACACTTCCCTTCAGCCAATCATTGGTTGGTACTCTGCGTTTACAAAAAAGGATAGCACTTAAAAAGCCCCCGTTGGGGGGAGGGGCGTGAGAAAAGAAGACAGAATCAACAGGATACAGTGACGTTAAATATGTAAGATATTTAACACGCAGGTGAATCAAACATGGAAAACGTAAAGTAAGGGCTGGCGCTCCTCGGGTCCGAGCTTCACCGTCCGCACAGAGATCCACCACGGCGGCCAAAAGGGGGACAATTGCAGAACAAAAAAATAAATAAAAGAAAAAATACTTGGAAGTAGCAAATCAAAAATACAGAATCATAATCATTTTTTTTTCTATTCGTTTTTGTATATTTATATATATATATATAAAAAAGAAGCCATACAAACATGTCAAGAAGATGAGATTTAGTGCAGAGTTAGGTAAAAAAAAAAAAAAAATTATTATTAAAAATAAAAACCCATGCAGCTTATTCGCAGATTCTGGATTAAGTACCACAGGTCTCAATACGAAGGGGAGCGACGACAGTATAAGACGACAATATAAGACGACAGCATAAGACGACAGTATAAGACGACAGCATAAGACGACAGTATAAGACGACAGCAGAAGACAGTATAAGACGACAGTATAAGACGACAGTATAAGACGACAGTATAAGACGACAGTATAAGACGACAGCATAAGACGACAGTATAAGACGACAGCATAAGACGACAGCAGCAGACGACAGTATAAGACGACAGTATAAGACGACAGCAGAAGACGACAGTATAAGACGACAGCAGAAGACGACAGTATAAGACGACAGCAGAAGACGACAGTATAAGACGACAGCATAAGACGACAGTATAAGACGACAGCATAAGACGACAGTATAAGACGACAGTATAAGACGACAGCAGAAGACGACAGTATAAGACGACAGCAGAAGACAGTATAAGACGACAGCAGAAGACGACAGTATAAGACGACAGTATAAGACAGTATAAGACGACAGTATAAGACGACAGCAGAAGACGACAGTATAAGACGACAGCAGCAGACAGTATAAGACGACAGTATAAGACAGTATAAGACGACAGTATAAGACGACAGTATAAGACGACAGTATAAGACGACAGCAGCAGACAGTATAAGACGACAGTATAAGACAGTATAAGACGACAGTATAAGACGACAGTATAAGACGACAGCAGAAGACAGTATAAGACGACAGCAGAAGACGACAGTATAAGACGACAGCAGAAGACGACAGTATAAGACGACAGTATAAGACAGTATAAGACGACAGTATAAGACGACAGCAGAAGACGACAGTATAAGACGACAGTATAAGACGACAGTATAAGACGACAGTATAAGACGACAGCAGCAGAGAGCCAGGCTGTAGCCGTGAGCAGCAGCACTCACCACTGGGTGCAGAGACTCAGGTCTATGCCTGTGAGAGACCTGCAACAGCGTATGGCTGTCTTTATGAGGACCGAGGGGTCGTTCTCCGGGTCGGCCCCGTCCAGGGAGGGGGACCAGTGGCCCCCGATGGCCATGGCCTCGTCTTTACCCCTCATGCCCACCAGGAACTGAGAGGGGGGAGAGAGGGGGGAGAGGGGGAGAGAGGGGGAGAGAGAGGGGGAGAGATGTTAAGGAGACAGAAAGTGTAAGAGTGTGAGAGAGAAAGTGTGTGAGAGAGAATGAGAGAGAGAATGAGAGAGAATGAGAGTGTAAGAGTGTGTGAGAGTGTGAGAGAGAAAGTGTGTAAGAGTGTGTGAGAGTGTGAGAGAGAAAGTGTGTAAGAGTGTGTGAGAGTGTGAGAGAGAAAGTGTGTAAGAGTGTGTGAGAGTGTGAGAGAGAAAGTGTGTAAGAGTGTGTGAGAGTGTGAGAGAGAAAGTGTGTAAGAGTGTGTGAGAGAGAAAGTGTGTAAGAGTGTGTGAGAGTGTGAGAGAGAAAGTGTGTAAGAGTGTGTGAGAGTGTGAGAGAGAAAGTGTGTAAGAGTGTGTGAGAGTGTGAGAGAGAAAGTGTGTAAGAGTGTGTGAGAGTGTGAGAGAGAATGCGAGTGTGAGTGTAAGAGTGTGTGAGTGTGAGAGAGAATGCGAGTGTGAGTGTAAGAGTGTGTGAGAGTGTGAGAGAGAAAGTGTGTAAGAGAGTGTGAGAGTGTGAGAGAGAATGCGAGTGTGAGTGTAAGAGTGTGAGAGAGTGTGAGAGAGAATGCGAGTGTGAGTGTAAGAGTGAGAGAGTGTAAGAGAGAGAATGAGAGTGTGAGAGAGAAAGAGTGTGAGAGAGTGTAAGAGTGTGAGAGTGTGTAAGAGAGAGAATGAGAGTGTGAGTGTAAGAGTGTGAGAGTGTGAGAGAGAGAATGAGAGTGTGAGTGTAAGAGTGTGTGAGAGAGAATGAGAGTGTAAGAGTGTGAGAGAGTGTAAGAGAGAGAATGAGTGTGAGAGAAAGAGTGTGAGAGTGTAAGAGAGAGAATGAGAGTGTGAGAGAGAAAGAGTGTGAGAGAGTGTAAGAGTGTGAGTGTGTAAGAGAGAGAGAGAATGAGAGTGTGAGAGAGAAAGAGTGTGAGAGAGTGTAAGAGTGTGAGTGTGTAAGAGAGAGAGAGAATGAGAGTGTGAGAGAAAGAGTGTGAGAGAAAGAGTGTGAGAGAAAGAGTGTGAGTGTAAGAGTGTGAGAGAAAGAGTGTGAGAGAAAGAGTGTGAGTGTAAGAGTGTGAGAGTGTGTAAGAGAGAGAGAGAATGAGAGTGTGAGAGAAAATAAATTAAAATCACAAATCAAAACTGAATGCTATAAGCAACTAAACAGAGACATCAAAGTGGCAAATTACCTTGAACTCCCGGCATAAGAGGAAAGAAAAACACTAAATATATTGATCATAGATTAAATATAGTGATCATAGATTAAATATAGTGATCATAGATTAAATATAGTGTGATCATAGATTAAATTTAGTGATCATAGATTAAATATAGTGATCATAGATTAAATATAGTGATCATAGATTAAATATAGTGTGATCATATATTAAATATAGAGTGTGATCATAGATTAAATATAGTGTGATCATAGATTAAATATAGTGTGATCATAGATTAAATATAGAGTGATCATAGCTGTCCATAGGCAGCGTAGCGATTTCAAAATGAGATTTGATTAAAATGTATTGTCATTGGGCGGTCAGGTGGCGTAACGGAGATTGCGTTCGTCACCAACCCCGGAGCGGCTGGATTCGCCTGTTTGAGTCCAGCTCACAGCTCCGGGGTTGTCACCAGCTTGGCTGGCCGTTCACACTAATACAATTGGCTGTATTAGAGGGTGGGAGAAGCTGGAGGGGTGGGTCCGGGTCGTTGTAAACCGCGACTCCTACAGTTCGGTCGGGGCGCCTGCTAAGCGCGGATAGGACCTGAGGGGGATAGTGTGATCCTTCCACACGCTACGCCCTCTCAGTGAGAGTCCGCGCTGCCAGGTGAAAAGAAGCGGTTGATTGGCTGGACGTGTGTCGGAGGAAGCACGTGATAGCCTCCACTCTCCCAGACCGACTGTGGGGGGTAAGTGCGCAGCGACCAGGAAGGGGATTGGGAATTGGCATAACGACTAACATTGGGATGGGAGAAAATCGGAGGAAAAAGGAGGGGGAAAAGATCAATAAAAAAATAAAAATAAAAATAATGTATTGTCATTATACAGCACAAGTACAATACACCATTTACTGAACCGCCACCGGTCTGCCCCTACCATGGCGTTAAGGTGTTAAGGTGGGGGTTAGGGTTAAGACAGGGGCGGGTCTCTACATGGTGGACGGAGCGCACCTTAATGAGTCTGGCCGGGTGCTGGAAGGAGTCCCTCATCTCCTGCGGGTCTTCTGCCAGGGCACAGGACTTGTGGTAGAGCTCCTCCAGGCTGGGGTTAGCCAGCAGCATCACCTGAGCGACACAGAGGACAGACGTGAGGAGAACGCCAACCGTAGGAGACATTTACATCTGCTCAATTACCTCAACGCTTTTATCCAAAGAGACTTACAAGTTCTGTACAACAAGTCAGCAGGAAGGGCACAACTCTATCAGCTCAGGGGTCAGTAACATTGGGTCTCATTCTCCAACGGACTTACGACAAGAAGGGCTTTCTCTTAGGGCCATTTGAGACCTTTTCAGGGCAAGACATGAATATAAACAATATATTATAATATAATATTAATTATATATGTTTTATTGGGAACGGTTGGTGAATCCCAAAAATCGTCCCAAAAAGGTCTCAAATGGCCCTGAGAGGAAGCCCTTCTTGTCGTAAGTCCTTGGTGAATGAGACCCATTGTTCGTCAAACAGTGTTGAACTTGAGTGCTACAGTCTAGTAGGTAATGGGGTGTAACACATTCATACCGACCCCACTGTTTCAGTACGGGACTTTTAGTTCAGTACGCACTGTGTACGTTACTTTAACCACTAACAGAACGCACTGTGTACGTTACTTTAACCACTAACAGAACAACACACTGTGTACGTTACTTTAACCACTAACAGAACACACTGTGTACGTTACTTTAACCACTAACAGAACAACACACTGTGTACGTTACTTTAACCACTAACAGAACAACACACTGTGTACGTTACTTTAACCACTAACAGAACACACTGTGTACATTACTTTAACCACTAACAGAACAACACACTGTGTACGTTACTTTAACCACTAACAGAACACACTGTGTACGTTACTTTAACCACTAACAGAACAACACACTGTGTACGTTACTTTAACCACTAACAGAACAACACACTGTGTACGTTACTTTAACCACTAACAGAACAACACACTGTGTACGTTACTTTAACCACTAACAGAACAACACACTGTGTACGTTACTTTAACCACTAACAGAACGCACTGTGTACGTTACTTTAACCATTACCTTGCTGTAGGTGTGGGTGGTTACCTTGCTGTAGGTGTGGGTGGTTACCTTGCTGTAGGTGGTTACCTTGCTGTAGGTGTGGGTGGTTACCTTGCTGTAGGTGGTTACCTTGCTGTAGGTGTGGGTGGTTACCTTGCTGTAGGTGTGGGTGGTTACCTTGCTGTAGGTGTGGGTGGTTACCTTGCTGTAGGTGTGGGTGGTTACCTTGGCGCTGTAGGTGTGGGTGGTTACCTTGGCGCTGTAGGTGTGGGTGGTTACCTTGCTGTAGGTGTGGGTGGTTACCTTGGCGCTGTAGGTGTGGGTGGTTACCTTGGCGCTGTAGGTGTGGGTGGTTACCTTGCTGTAGGTGTGGGTGGTTACCTTGGCGCTGTAGGTGTGGGTGGTTACCTTGCTGTAGGTGTGGGTGGTTACCTTGGCGCTGTAGGTGTGGGTGGTTACCTTGGCGCTGTAGGTGTGGGTGGTTACCTTGCTGTAGGTGTGGGTGGTTACCTTGGCGCTGTAGGTGTGGGTGGTTACCTTGGCGCTGTAGGTGTGGGTGGTTACCTTGGCGCTGTAGGTGTGGGTGGTTACCTTGGCGCTGTAGGTGTGGGTGGTTACCTTGGCGCTGTAGGTGTGGGTGGTTACCTTGGCGCTGTAGGTGTGGGTGGTTACCTTGGCGCTGTAGGTGTGGGTGGTTACCTTGCTGTAGGTGTGGGTGGTTACCTTGGCGCTGTAGGTGTGGGTGGTTACCTTGCTGTAGGTGTGGGTGGTTACCTTGGCGCTGTAGGTGTGGGTGGTTACCTTGCTGTAGGTGTGGGTGGTTACCTTGCTGTAGGTGTGGGTGGTTACCTTGGCGCTGTAGGTGTGGGTGGTTACCTTGGCGCTGTAGGTGTGGGTGGTTACCTTGGCGCTGTAGGTGTGGGTGGTTACCTTGGCGCTGTAGGTGTGGGTGGTTACCTTGGCGCTGTAGGTGTGGGTGGTTACCTTGGCGCTGTAGGTGTGGGTGGTTACCTTGCTGTAGGTGTGGGTGGTTACCTTGGCGCTGTAGGTGTGGGTGGTTACCTTGCTGTAGGTGTGGGTGGTTACCTTGGCGCTGTAGGTGTGGGTGGTTACCTTGCTGTAGGTGTGGGTGGTTACCTTGCTGTAGGTGTGGGTGGTTACCTTGCTGTAGGTGTGGGTTACCTTGGCGCTGTAGGTGTGGGTGGTTACCTTGCTGTAGGTGTGGGTGGTTACCTTGGCGCTGTAGGTGTGGGTGGTTACCTTTGGCGCTGTAGGTGTGGGTGGTTACCTTGCTGTAGGTGTGGGTGGTTACCTTGGCGCTGTAGGTGTGGGTGGTTACCTTGCTGTAGGTGTGGGTGGTTACCTTGCTGTAGGTGGTTACCTTGGCGCTGTAGGTGTGGGTGGTTACCTTGGCGCTGTAGGTGTGGGTGGTTACCTTGGCGCTGTAGGTGTGGGTGGTTACCTTGGCGCTGTAGGTGTGGGTGGTTACCTTGGCGCTGTAGGTGTGGGTGGTTACCTTGGCGCTGTAGGTGTGGGTGGTTACCTTGGCGCTGTAGGTGTGGGTGGCGTCCGGCGGGTCGAGCACGGCCGTGTTCTTCACCAGCGGCTCCACCTCGCGGTGCAGGATGTGGAAGTTGCAGTAGTTGCCGAACTGGAAGGGCCGCTGCAGCGGGAAGCCGTCCACCCAGGTGAAGGCCGCGTCGAAGAAGTCGCTGGGGATGTAGAGGCTCTGGTAGCGCCGGCGCAGCTCCATCATGTCACAGTTAGAGCTGCGGGCACACGCAAGAGGCACCATCCACACGCTTAGAGGCACCATCCACACGCTTAGAGGCACCATCCACACGCTTAGAGGCACCATCTACACGCTTAGAGGCACCATCCACACGCTTAGAGGCACCATCTACACGCTTAGAGGCACCATCTACACGCTTAGAGGCAACGAGGGCTTTTCAAAATGCTATAAAACGGAAATGAACCGATTAAAAAACAATCCGTCCGAGGGGAGCTCCAGTAGCTCACCGCGTACCTCGAACGCTATTTCGGCGTCGGGGACAACCGTGCGCGTCACGGATCTGGGGTACACGAGTTCGACTCCTGGACTCGCCGTATTTTCTCAGAGTGTCTTTCCCCCGATCTATACCCCATTCAACCTGTTTCTGTCGGTCATACTTGACCAGCTGACTGGTCAAAGTTTTAAAAAACAATCCGTTTCGACAATGTTGACTGCAAACAAGTCATTGATAAGCGACGGGCAGATTAGACACATGGCCATCATTTAAGACATAGATTATGCGTTCACAGCGCTATCATTGAAGTGGGTGCCGGTATTCAACGGGGGTAAGGCACACCGCATGGCTGGTAATCAAAGTGTTAAGAGTCAGATGGGACTCTGTTAGGACTATCTGACCCTTAATGATAAACACCCCCTCCCCCACGCTGCCATGCCACCTGAATGCCCCGTGGCGTGGCGCTGCACCCACCCGTCCAGGCTGAACTTGGAGAACTGCACCGTGTAGCGTGGCTGCTGCCGGCGCGGCCGTCTGGGCGAGCGCTCTCTGCGCGGGGAGCGTTCTCGGGAGCGTTTGCGCGCGGCGGGCGAGCGCTCTCTGGACCGCCTGCGCTCGCGGTCTCTCTCGCGGCTGAGGGGGGGGGGGGGGAATCAAGAGGCGGGGAGGGGGGGGGGGGATCAAGAGGCGGGGAGACATGATTTAGATCAGATCAAATGTATCGTCATCATTCAGCACAAGTACAGTACGATGAAAATAAGTGTGGCGTCCAACCAGAGTGCAAGGTAACAGTCAAGTACAGTAGTAATATACAACGTACAGGTGATTAAACTGGGTATAACATATATAAACTAGTACTACTGGGTGTGGTGCTAATCTGATGTATGTAGTGTTCATTCTGACACCCATCACTGATCATTGAACCATTAAAAAAAAAAAAAAAAATCGAACCCTAACTAACCTTAATGTCATGCACTTGTCCTAATAAACTAACCTACACTGTAGCACTCAACACTTTGATGAACATTGTTACTCAGCTGATAGAGTTGTGCCCTTCTTCCTGATGGCTTGTCGTACAGAACTTGTTTGGATAAAAGCGTTCAGCTCAATGACAAAATAGCATACAAATATTTTCTACATGTAAAGAAATGTCCTTAAATGAAGTTATTTTTCCATTCATAATAATAATAATAATTCATATCAATGCTAAATGACTAAATGTAAATCAGTGTACCAGTCCACTAAGCAGCAGCGATCCCATTATACAGAAAGCCAAGCAAAGTGAGTCTGGGTCTCTGTAGCAAAACTCAAATTGAGCCAAATCATTGTCCTGCTGGACTTCTGACACAGAGTGTAGCTTGCAGGTCAGGAAGCGTCAGAACACATTTATGAGATTGAATTTATAGCAGGGATGCACTGAAAATTATCGGCCGAAAATGGTTAAAAAAGGCACTTTCGGCCGAAAGGGTTTTAGCACCGAAAAAACATCACAGAATGTCAAGGAACAGGAACAACCTGTAACCTAACGTGTTGTTGTGATGACGTCATCAAAACGCGGCTTCAGTCATTACATGCGCAACGTGAGCTCTTCAGTCCTGCGTTCTGCAGCCTGTGATAACTCCTCTTGGGACTCGGGAGTCGCGCTGTTTCTATGTAAACTCTGCGCGCAACGCGTCCAATAAATGCGTCTTTAACATGCTTTATATCCTCGCCATTACTATATGCCCGTCGCGGTTAAAAACCTTTTTGATTAACGTTAGCGTTAAGCTAGCTAACAAGGCTTCCGGTCCTCGTTCACTCGTCTCTCTTAAAGCTACGTCATCCCCCGCTAAGAGTCACGGGAGATGTAGTAAATACAACAGTCCTTCCATGTAGGCTAGAACGCCGTGAATTATGACAGTAGTTCAAGTTTCTTTATTAGTTGTCATACAAAAATACAGAGTACTTTTATATAAAATGCTTATTGTAGCCACTACAGTAACATCATTAAGTCTGCTATAAGCTATTCTCCCTCTCGTGTGTGCAGATCTTTATGCAGTTTTAAAGCACCTTGGCTTTGTTCTGAATGCACTTTGTTGTAGTTATCCTACAGAGAAAAGAAAATGCACTTGACTTTAATGCACATTTAGCTGTATGCAAAGAGAAAATGTTTAAATTGTACAATCTTTCAGCAGTCAGTCTGGAATTAATGCATTCAAAAGTGCTGAATAAATGTTTTATGGACCCATAATAGTGATTATTAATATTATTTAAGTTAAGTTTTGCCATAATTGTGTCTTTTGTCATAATCAGGTAGCTGAACAAAAAATATATACATTTATATATATTTCTATTACTGTAATAATTTTCGGCCTTTGGCCAACCGTTTCCTATTTTCGGTATCGGTTTCGGCCAAGAATTTCCCATTGGGTGCATCCCTCATCTATAGATTAGATTCCAATGTATTGTCATCATGCAGCACAAGTACAGTACAACGAGAAGAAGTTTGGCATCCAACCAGAGTGCAAATGTAACAGTAAAGTGCAAATATACAATGTACAGGTGATTAAACTGTACATACATCTGATTAGCACCATTACTCAGTAGTACTAAATGTATACCCAGAGTTGTAGTATTAATATGAACAGTGATACAGGTATAAAGTCACTATGGTAGTACGTCATACTGGCCAGCAGTGTAACTAGGCCTAACAAAATAAATTGTTTGGTTCCTGTTGGTTGTCAGTTAAGGCCATGGGTAGGTAGGGAATTTATTTTATTAAATCTTTTCCCACGGCGACTATGGATAGGGAATTTCTTTATTTAATTAAAATGTTCACGACAACATGGATGCATGTACGCTGCCAGCATGTTTAATATCCATAATACTAAAGGTTAAAATACAAAGACACTGTACTACAAAAGTACAAAGGTAGTAGTATTAAAAATGCCACCCCTAAATACTACTCACTAAATATACGGACGTCAGAGAGCTGTGCAAATATTGTGAAATACTTGCTTTTTATATATTTTCATTATTGACATGGACTGCACTTTTTGACTAAGATTTAACTAAACTTTATTGTAAAAAAAATTTAAATTCATTTTTTTAACTCATACAATAATTTGGGTCGCACCTAAATCGGCAGGGTCGGTCAGCAGCCGGACCCAACCCATTGTTTTTGTTAGGCCCTGGTAAGAGTAGGTAAGAGATATGTACAGATATAGATATAGTAACTAGTAAGAGTAGGTAAGGGATATGTACAGATATAGATATAGTAACTAGTAAGAGTAGGTAAGGGATATGTACAGATATAGATATAGTAACTAGTAAGAGTAGGTAAGGGATATGTACAGATATAGAAACTAGTAAGAGTAGGTAAGGGATATGTACAGATATAGATATAGTAACTAGTAAGAGTAGGTAAGAGATATGTACAGATATAGATATAGTAACTAGTAAGAGTAGGTAAGGGATATACAGATATAGATATAGTAACTAGTAAGAGTAGGTAAGGGATATGTACAGATATAGATATAGTAACTAGTAAGAGATATGTACAGATATAGATATAGTAACTAGTAAGAGTAGGTAAGGGATATGTACAGATATAGATATAGTAACTAGTAAGAGTAGGTAAGAGATATGTACAGATATAGATATAGTAACTAGTAAGAGTAGGTAAGGGATATACAGATATAGATATAGTAACTAGTAAGAGTAGGTAAGGGATATGTACAGATATAGATATAGTAACTAGTAAGAGATATGTACAGATATAGATATAGTAACTAGTAAGAGTAGGTAAGAGATATGTACAGATATAGATATAGTAACTAGTAAGAGATATGTACAGATATAGATATAGTAACTAGTAAGAGTAGGTAAGGGATATGTACAGATATAGATATAGTAACTAGTAAGAGTAGGTAAGGGATATGTACAGATATAGATATAGTAACTAGTAAGAGTAGGTAAGAGATATGTACAGATATAGATATAGTAACTAGTAAGAGTAGGTAAGGGATATGTACAGATATAGATATAGTAACTAGTAAGAGTAGGTAAGGGATATATACAGATATAGATATAGTAAGAGTAGGTAAGAGATATGTACAGATATAGATATAGTAAGAGTAGGTAAGAGATATACAGATATAGATATAGTAAGAGTAGGTAAGGGATATGTACAGATATAGATATAGTAAGAGTAGGTAAGAGATATGTACAGATATAGATATAGTAAGAGTAGGTAAGAGATATACAGATATAGATATAGTAAGAGTAGGTAAGAGATATACAGATATAGATATAGTAAGAGTAGGTAAGAGATATGTACAGATATAGATATAGTAAGAGTAGGTAAGAGATATACAGATATAGATATAGTAAGAGTAGGTAAGAGATATGTACAGATATAGATATAGTAACTAGTAAGAGTAGGTAAGAGATATACAGATATAGATATAGTAACTAGTAAGAGTAGGTAAGGGATATGTACAGATATAGATATAGTAACTAGTAAGAGTATAGGGATATGTACAGATATAGATATAGTAACTAGTAAGAGTAGGTAAGAGATATGTACAGATATAGATATAGTAACTAGTAAGAGTAGGTAAGGGATATGTACAGATATAGATATAGTAACTAGTAAGAGTAGGTAAGGGATATGTACAGATATAGATATAGTAACTAGTAAGAGTAGGTAAGGGATATGTACAGATAATAGATATAGTAACTAGTAAGAGTAGGTAAGAGATATGTACAGATATAGATATAGTAACTAGTAAGAGTAGGTAAGAGATATGTACAGATATAGATATAGTAAGAGTAGGTAAGAGATATGTACAGATATAGATATAGTAACTAGTAAGAGTAGGTAAGAGATATGTACAGATATAGATATAGTAACTAGTAAGAGTAGGTAAGAGATATGTACAGATATAGATATAGTAACTAGTAAGGGATATGTACAGATATAGATATAGTAACTAGTAAGGGATATGTACAGATATAGTAACTAGTAAGAGTAGGTAAGGGATATGTGCAGATAATAGATATAGTAACTAGTAAGAGTAGGTAAGGGATATGTACAGATATAGATATAGTAACTAGTAAGAGTAGGTAAGAGATATGTACAGATATAGATATAGTAACTAGTAAGAGATATGTACAGATATAGATATAGTAACTAGTAAGAGTAGGTAAGGGATATGTACAGATATAGATATAGTAACTAGTAAGGGATATGTACAGATATAGATATAGTAACTAGTAAGAGTAGGTAAGGGATATGTGCAGATAATAGATATAGTAACTAGTAAGAGTAGGTAAGGGATATGTACAGATATAGATATAGTAACTAGTAAGAGTAGGTAAGGGATATGTACAGATATAGATATAGTAACTAGTAAGAGTAGGTAAGAGATATGTACAGATATAGATATAGTAACTAGTAAGAGTAGGTAAGGGATATGTACTAGGGATGTCCCGATCGCCTTTTTTTGCTTCCGATCCGATCCCGAGCATGTGATTTTAAATATCTATCGATCCGATCGTTTCCAATCCGATCTTTCACATTAGTAATCAATTTTGACGCATTTGTCAGAAACTGGCAGAGCGATACAAGCCCATCTGTTGCCTATATCCGGGGCGCGAGCGCGGAGGCGTTTGTTATTACATTCACCCTGAGAAATGTGCTTCTGCTTCATATGAGAAATATTAAAAGTTTCAATATATGTTTGCACATTAGTATACATTCAGTGTTCGACTTACGTAATGGTCCATTCTGGTCTGAAACGCCGACGATAATCCTCAGTCACGTAACGTTATCCTCCAAAAGTTAGTCTGAAAACTTCGCCTCCAGCCGGCTGTCCTCCTTGCAAACATTGCAACTGGCTTGACGTTCTATTTTAAAATGCTTAGTTCCAAACCTCTGACATTAAGTCTAGCTGCTCAAGTCAGTGGATATTAACCGCGTTTCGGGAGCGACGTGTTGTTGTTGTTGTGGTCGAGCCGCGTGTAGCGTGTAGCGTCTAAATTAAAGGGGTGTTTGTTGCAACGGTGAAAATTAAAGGGGAATGTGTTTGTTGTGGAAAATTATTCTGCTCTGTGTGACAATAAATACATTAATGATGATATATTATATGTAATTTAAAACCAAAACTAAGGCCTCCGTATGAGTTTAAGACGTGGACATGGTCATGTTTGTTGAATAAAAATTTTCTTTTTTTGACTGCCGATTTTTATTATTATTTTTTCCCGATCCCCGATACTCTGAAAAGCACGTGATCGACGCCGATTCCGATCACGTGATCGGATCGGGACATCCCTAATATGTACAGATATAGATATAGTAACTAGTAAGAGTAGGTAAGAGATATGTACAGATATATAGTAACTAGTAAGAGATATGTACAGATATAGATATAGTAACTAGTAAGAGTAGGTAAGGGATATGTGCAGATAATAGATATAGTAACTAGTAAGAGTAGGTAAGAGATATGTACAGATATAGATATAGTAACTAGTAAGAGTAGGTAAGGGATATGTACAGATATAGATATAGTAACTAGTAAGAGTAGGTAAGAGATATGTACAGATAATAGATATAGTAACTAGTAAGAGTAGGTAAGGGATATGTACAGATAATAGATATAGTAACTAGTAAGAGTAGGTAAGGGATATGTACAGATAATAGATATAGTAACTAGTAAGAGTAGGTAAGGCATATGTACAGATAGATATATCTACAGACGTGAAACAGATGTACACAGTAAGAATTAGGGATGGGCATTTTTAAGAAAAATCCAGATCGATTGATCACATGACATACTCAAGTAATCGTGGATTACTACTCGTGGAGGAAACCGCTGTACAAAATGAACGTCTTTTTTCCGGTGTTTTAGACTTTGCTCTGACCGGAAGTATTGTTGTTGTCGTCGCTAGCGGAACCCATCTATGAGCGGACAACTTGTGTCATCCGGTTCTGTGTTTTTGAGTCAACGTTAATATACAAATGTTGAGATTGTTGGTGAACAACTAACTTCCGGTTAGTTTTAACGCTAGCTAACGTTAGATGAAGCTACGGGCAACCGATGAGGCTGAAGAGCGCGTCAAAGCCGTATAGAATAGAATAGGCCTGTGGTCGATTACTCACGCCCATCCCTAGTAAGAATACATCTATATATGGTATACAGCATTATTGTACATTTAAATGTCTTATTGTACAATGTTTCAACACGTTCATTTAACTAAAACAACAAGTGCGTTGTTGGTCCACTCTGAACACAGATCATGTGATGCGTTGACCCCTGACCTGCGCTCCCCCTTGGTCCGGAGGATGAGCTCCAGGCTGTGGTCGCAGCGGCTGGGGAAGCGGGGCGGGGGCTCGATGCGCCGCACGGCCTGGGGCTGGGGCATCATCCTGACGGGGGGCTGCAGCAGACCCCCCCCGGAGAACACGTCTGGGGACAGAGCGGCAGTCACAACACCGTTAACCCTTTCACTGCCACGCCACAGAAGGGTAACCCTTTCACTGCCACGCCACAGAAGGGTAACCCTTTCACTGCCACGCCACAGAAGGGTAACCCTTTCACTGCCACGCCACAGAAGGGTAACCCTTTCACTGCCACGCGACAGAAGGGTAACCCTTTCACTGCCACGCGACAGAAGGGTAACCCTTTACTATCACACAACCGACGGCGATGCTCCATCATTAGCATCATTAGCTCCGCATCCGGAGGGCTAACCTTCTGTATTGTCACAGTGAAAGGTTAACCTTCTGTATTGTCACAGTGAAAGGGTTAACCGGCTGTCGTGTGGCAGTGAAACATGTAAATACAAACAACATAAATATATTAAAAAAGAAAAGAGAACATAACTCAGTTTACATGTTTGAACGGGAAGAAGTCACATGATTACATGATCTGTTCCTCCAACACCAGCTGGGTTAGGGCTCAGCACCTGGTGTCTACCCCTGGGGGGGGGGGCTGGGGCTGGGGGGGTTCTGGACTCACCTTTGGGGGGGGGGGGGGGGGGGGGGGGGCTGGGGGGGTTCTGGACTCACCTTTGGGGGGGGGCTGGGGGAGCAGGGGCTGGGGGGGGGGTTCTGGACTCACCTTTGGGGGGGGGGGGGCTGGGGGGGTTCTGGACTCACCTTTGGGGGGGGGCTGGGGGAGCAGGGGCTGGGGGGGGGGTTCTGGACTCACCTTTGGGGGGGGGCTGGGGAGCAGGGACTGGGGGGGGTTCTGGACTCACCTTTGGGGGGGGGGGGGCGGGGGGAGCAGGGGCTGGGGGGGGGCTGGGGGAGCAGGGACTGGGGGGGGTTCTGGACTCACCTTTGGGGGGGGGCTGGGGGGGGTTCTGGACTCACCTTTGGGGGGGGGGGCTGGGGGGGGTTCTGGACTCACCTTTGGGGGGGGGGCTGGGGGGGGTTCTGGACTCACCTTTGGGGGGGGGGCTGGGGGGGGTTCTGGACTCACCTTTGGGGGGGGGGGCTGGGGGGGTTCTGGACTCACCTTTGGGGGGGCTGGGGGAGCAGGGCTGGGGGGGGTTCTGCAGCAGTGGAGCCAGAGAGGCAGCAGACAGCTGGGCCTGCAGCAGGGAGGGGGGGGGGCCCTGGGGGGGGGGCAGGGACTGCATCATGGAGGGGACCGCCTTCAGCATGTTGGGAGCCTGGGGCTGATTCTGCAGAGAGAGGGGGGGGGAGAGGGGGGGGGGGGGGGGGGGGAGAGGAAGGGGGGAGAGAGGGGGGGGGAGAGGGATGGGGGGAGGGAGGGGGGGGATTACAAGTGTTAAATTATAAAGTAGCAGTACCTAGAAGACAAGGCAGGTATTGCATTTATTTTCCATCTACGTCATTGATGCACCGAGATCACCAGAGATCACCAGAGATCACCAGAGATCACCAGAGATCACCAGAGATCCATTTCCGGTTGTAACTCGCCCGATCATCCACCAGGCGGCGGTATTGAAGCGTTGCACTGTTGTGCAGGCTCCCACTGTATCAGCAGAGGCTGGGTGGCGGAATTATGAATGCCATGGCGAAAATATGAAATATGATCTCAATAACGTCGTACAGCGTGGTTTGGCAGAATTCGCATGACCAGCAAACCCGTCGTACGGCGTTTATGGCGGTCAATGTGTTAAGAGAGAAGACCCAACATGGAGCACAAGGACACTCATTTAACCACATTAGCAAAAGACTAGCAAGCCATCACTACATGATATAACACTATAGTGCAGGGGTCGGGAACCTATGGCTCGCGAGCCATATATGGCTCTTCTGGTGACAGCATATGGCTCCCAGAATTTTTTGTGTAAAAAAAAAAAGATTTTTTTTTTTTTTTTTTTTAATACTTGTGATATTTCTTAATAATACTGTGTCATTTTAAACAAGTAAACAGAAATTAGTTTTGAAGATACAGCTAATAGTATCTGTAGCTGAAGATATAGCGAGCAGAGCTGGCGAGGGAACACAAGTGGACAGAAATAAAAAATCTTCAACCTGAAGACCAGCTGATTCTTAAAACTTGGAACGAGCTTCCTGTGACATACCACACAATGCAGCGTGAGTATTGCCGTATTGACCATGTTTGGCTCTACATATGCATGTGGGCAGTCATTCTCGCATATGAGGAACATTAAGACCAACCTACGCTCACGTTTAACTGATGGAAGCCTCAACGCCTGCATGAAGCTCAACCTCACCACGTATGAACCAGACTACAAGGCCATCAGCAAAACCATGCAGCACCAGAAGTCGCATTAAAAGTAAGACATATTTAATTTATTATATGTTAAAAATACTATATGGCTCTCAATGAAATATATTTAGAAATATTTGGCTTTTATGGCTCTCCCAGTCAAAAAGGTTCCTGACCCCTGCTATAGTGCATATAACTAGGGCTGACCTTAGATTAATTTTTTTGGATTTCGAAGCTTCGGGGCCGAGATTCGATTTGAATTCGAATTATAAAAAAAATAAAAATTACATTTATTTAATTTAAAATGTTTATGTTGTGGGACACGTACAGCGCTTTGTTCAACTTTGTCAGTGCTGTAAAGTTTAAACCTTTTTAAATCTTAGACAAACAAAACACTTTGCTTTCATGAAATATTGTAAGCCGTCATTTGAGGCTTTATAAAAGCAGCACAATGAACACAAATCTGTCAGTGCCGAGTCCGACCTCATCTTAAATAACAAACAGCATCGCTTGTTGTAGTTAACAAAGAGAGGCAGAGTTGAGTTTGCAAAAAAAAATTATATTCGAATTTTATTTTCATATTCGAATCTAGGCCCGTCTTAAATACTTCGAAGCTTAGTTCGATGGGCATGGGATTCGAAGAAAAGAAAAAAATCTGAAATAAAATAAAAAATAAAAAAAAAATTATTTTTGTGTGTGTGTGCAAAATCAACTCTGCCTCTCGTTTGATGGCAGACCCCCGGATCAAGAAAAGAGGGCGGGGCTTGATATAAGTCAATATATGTGCGTGCGTGTGCGTGTGTGTGTGTGTGAGGGAGTAAGGGGGGGGGGGGGGGGGGGGGGGTTACATTCTGTCTGGTGTCCCCGGTGGAGTGCAGGTCCGAGTAGCGCAGCTGCATTGCTTGATCGTTGTAAAAGTTGCCCATCTGTGGAGAGACCTGGGGCAGAGGCTGGTGCTGCTGCTGGTGCTGCTGGTGCTGCTGGGAGGGTGGAGCGCACACACACACACACACACACACACACACACACACACACGTCACACACACACACACACACACGTCACACAAGTGGCCTGAGCCTTAGAGGCAGCAAGTCATCATTTCCCCACAAAAAGCACAACCGGTGGCAGTAAGATGTCATTGACTTTTGGTTGTAATATCTACCAAAAAGTCACATTTCAGTGCGCAGTGGATGTTTCCCGGGCTGTGCTTCTTAACACTTTGTGTGCCAGCAGGGGGTGCACTACTTATCGCTTGTATGCCACCACTCTAGTCAATGAGAGGGGCGAGCACATTTGCGAACGCATAAACTATATCTTAAATTATGGCTATGTGTCTAATACGCCCGTCGCTTATCAATGACTTGCTTGCAGTCAACATGTACGAAACGGATAGTTTTTTCATCTGTACATTTCCGTTTCATACCGTTTTGAATACGAGTATAGTTGACGATTTCTAGTGATTCCAGAAAAATCCGCGAAAATAGCCATTTACTGGAATACACAAAACATGTGGTCATTTTTCAGCCTATTTATGAATCGTTTTCAAATAAACGCTAGATTATCGATAGTATATGTGTACTTATGCACGCTAGAGAAGCGGGCTGAAAAATCGATTATCCATGACCTGGTCAGCGCTAACCAGGGGAGGAAATTAGGCCACTTTACCCGCCAAATGCGGGTATTTTTTACGTTTGGCTGGTAAAAAAATCAGATACTCGCCAGTTGGCTGGTAAGCCAAAAAGTTAGTTTCCTCCCCTGCTGGCGAGTATACAAAAAAATAAAACATTCTGCAATCACTGCACTGGCAAACAGTGCGCGTCTTCTGAGTGTTCGCTTTAGTTGACAGTGCCACGAGAGCACTGCACAAGACCACCCATATAATGTTTAATAAACGTTCGCGCGGTACTGGCCAACCCGCGGACATATAATAATAAAAGTCCCGCGGTACTAGGCTAGCCATCAGGAGCACTCGCAAACAGATAACGTTAAACACAGCAGAAGATGGAAAACAGACAGACTGACCAACGGGGAACTGCATCCAACCCTAGTACAACCCTCGAGTATAAGTTACTAAGGACACATTTAAATCACAGAGGTGTAATGTTGTCTACTGGAACTGTATACAGTGTAGGGCTGGGCGATATGGCCTAAATATGATATCACGATATTTTCTGACCTTTCGGCGATACACGATACGCATCACGATGTTTTTCTTTTTTTCCCCAAACAATTCATTATGAGGCTTACCAAGACAGTATTTGAGTTTGCAAGCTAACATTAAAGACAAAATAAAATACCCATGCATTTAGCATTTTTATATTATATATTAGATTTAGATTATTGGATTATTAGATTATATATTGAATATATTTAGCAATGAGATATTATATGATTTAGATATGAAATATGATGAATTGAAAATGGGGGACCCTGATGTAAACGAGACGAAAGTCTCTCTCTGGTCTGCATCCTCCAGTCCACTGTTGTTGTATTGAGCTGTACTGTATTACCCATGCTGCAATCTGTTAATAACGTTTTCATTCATTCAGACGGCAAACAGAATCATTTTGATTGACAGTCGAGTCTGCCAATTACGTCAGACCGCTTGCACCCGCCCTGCTGTTCTTAGCACCAATCGGCAAGCGCGTATAAATTTTTTACTTCGGCCATTGGAGAGCTCAATGACAACAACAATAGCTCCCCGCGGCCGACGTTTCGCTTTTAGCTCCGCAGGAAGACTAAACGACTGGAGGCATAATGATTTTACTGCAACGGATGTTATAATAAAAGCCTTTCCATACATCTGTCTGAAAACTTTATTAACAGACCGCAGAATGGGCACAACTGAGTCAGTACGGGCTGAGATATGAACGACTAATGCTTGCTATATCTAGGTCGACCTCGGACGTTGCTATGTAAATACGCTGATGTTATTGAAAGTGTAACTATATAACGTTAATGCCACAAAATGAATGCCTTTGTTATCATAAGTAGTAACTTTGATGCAGTAGTGTGTGTGGGGCGGCGCTGTTCAAAAGTTTCAACGTGTGGACCAGATTGACGCGACACAATCCTCTTGGGCAAAACATCACGATATCCACGATACGTTTAAAAAGTGTATCGTTAATGAACTGTACCCGATATTTATATAATATCGTCATATCGCCCAGCCCTAATACAGTGGTTAGCTTCTAGTTAGCGTTTTAGCTATAGCTGCTTGCTAGCTAACGTTAGCCCGGTGTGCTCAAAGCAGCCAGCTAGGTGTATCTGTTATGACTATAATGTTTCCAAAAAAGCACCGGATTACGACGTAAGGTTAGACATTTTATTTCATGCTCAAAAGCCCCTGGCTTGCACATCGCAGTCACGAAAGGGGCTAGCTCAACCAGTGCACTGTGCACAACAGCACACCAACCCAACTGACATTACCACAACACTTGACGGTACTTCACAGCACTGTCGTAAGACCACCGTGCTGTCTTAAAGGCACAGTGTGCCTACCCAGATGCATACACAACATTGACGCGGCTTGACATACAAAGAAGTCATTATCACAATTAGCGATTTTTTTTGTCTGGTAAAAAATCTGTTTGGCTGGTAAAAAAAATCAGATACTCGCCAGTTGGCTGGTAAGCCAAAAAGGTAGTTTCCTCCCCTGGCGCTAACGTCATACACGCACACACAGCCACACACAGACACGTTGAGATATATGTGAAAAAAAACATCTGATTACCCCAAGACTGGTCAAATAAAGTCCTTACCTCACATCAGATGTTCTGCAAAAAGATTATTCCAATTCCTGATCGCCATTCCAAATATCAATCGCGTTTATTCATCCAACGTTAGACCTCCAAACAGATCATCCACGCTGCTTTCGGTTGCCTCAGTGAATGCAATAGTCTCAGGTCACATGCCCGAGAAGTAAAATGTGGAATCCGGAGTTTTTTTCCCCCTCATGCCTTTCCATTGAGTCCATTCCCATGGGTGCAATACCATCCGGGAGACGGTATGGGGGGGGGGCGGTATTTGCCCTTTTCGAGGTCAGAGCCAGTCCCAATGATAACGTGAGGCTGGATGGATGAAAAATGAATGGATATCGCTAATAAAAGAAATAACGATTAAATAGCGAGATTTCTCGTCGTTGGCACCCAATGTGTTAAGGGTTAGCAGGGTTAGTTGTGGGTGGAGGAGAGTTCTCACCGACTGGCTGCTCAGCTGAGGTAAGGTCTGAGGGTTAAGGGTTAGCAGGGTTAGTTGTGGGTGGAGGAGAGTTCTCACCGACTGGCTGCTCAGCTGAGGTAAGGTCTGGATGCGCTGGGCGTTCCACTTGAAGGGCATGGTGGGGTTGTACACAGCCTCCACCAGCACCCGGTCGCCCACCTGCGGAGTCTTGCCCTTCACAGCGCTGACGACAGAGAGAGAGAGAGAGAGGGTCGTTGAAGCGACACAGAGGGTCGTTGAAGCGACACAGAGGGATTTGCAAAATTCTGCATGCAGAGTCTCAATTGGGTGTTTGTCCCATTTGGTGAAGTCTTGGTTTGCAAGTGGGCCCCAGACTTCACAAACCATACAGGGAAATTGGTTCTATGACGGAGTCTAGTATTTTGAGCCAGATTTAGATTGGAATTAGGGCTGGGCGATATAACGATAAATATCGCGATATATTTTAATAATCGATATGTAATATCGAAATAAAAAGAAATCGAAAAATCGTTTTTTTTTTTTTTTTTTTTTTTTTGTGACCTGCAACAGGGCAGTTCTGTATCGTTAGTGGCTTAGCTTGGCATCACTACTGCACTATCTCGCGTACGTGCACGCGTACTGAATAAACCACAAATGTACCTCTAATACCAGTATTAGTCTGACCACACCCCTCATCAGCTTACCTTCATAAGCAGGTGTGTGGTCACCTGCTCTCCTCCTTCTCGCTTTCACCACAAGGAAGAAGTGCCTCGGTAGATCCCCACACTTGACACCATGATGGAAGAAATTGGATTAGGAACAGCTTTGGGAAACAAGGATACGTTGACATCATATCTTTATTTTCTCTCTCACTATTTTCGAGAAAATACGGCGATATTGTCTTCGTACTGGAGGGTCTGGAAGATGATGATCATTCTAAAAACCCTCCACCGGTTTTCGTATTGGGAGCACGCCGCTGCATGCTTCTCAACTGCAGTTCCTTGCTGTGTTTGTTGGGGTGAAACCTGTCAGGCCACAGCTGAACTGTCGGACATGCCGCTGTTGTGAGAAGCGGTGCGTTCCAGGTTGGGTGAGTAGTGTTTGCTGGCGGGCTCCACTTGTCTGTTAGTGCTATGGGGGCTACTTGACAAAGTTTATGGAAACCGGCCCCAGACTAGGGTCCTTTGTTCAGCCACCTAGGCGACAGAAGGCCTTGGTCTGGAGACCATTATAGTTTTAACTAGTGGGCCGCAACCATTGACACTGGTGATCCCTGTGTGTTCTGGACGAGTGGATTCTCTCTGTCACCGTGTTAAGGCCCCATCTTTCATATCCAAATGAGAGTATTCCTTCACGAGGGGATATGTGCATGTAATGTGCGATAGCGGCAGATTCATGTTCAATGTCAGCTACACAGGCCAGTTGGTACTGTGCTGATCCGTCGGATGTGGTAATGTCACCGTTGTGAAACGGTGTGGGCATCTTGTTTTCTCTTTTCTCTTAAAAAGTGAGGAGAGGTTCAGAACGGCGGCCTGTCTGGGTGAGTGTTATGTCATTGTTTACATGTTCATAGCTTACGGTTAGCCGGTCAGCTGTTAACTGCTGCGTTAGCCTGCTGGATCGCTGCATGGCCTGCTTAAGGCCTACTATTAGGCGCGGGGTAGCTTAGCTTCTCGCGCGCCGCCGGGAGCTCGCTTCTGATCGCGTGCGTCGTTAGATTGGCGTCTCGCGATCAGAAGCAATAGCACCCGAACGGTTGGAGCAGCCGTTAGCTTGATGCTATTCTGTTGAACGTGCTTTGATTTTAACATGTTTTACACTCTTGACCACGACGTCATCCTTGACAGGGGATGTTCGTCGACCCTGCCCTGAGCCTGGACGGGGATTGCGTCAACAAAGAGGACTGTAGCGACTGGTTGGAGCGGCGACGCTGCCCGGATCGAACAACACAGGACGGCTGTGTTCTACGGTGTCTTGTGACTGCACTTCGCTGATCTGCGTTCCGGGTAGGTACGGGGTTGGCCAGACCTCATAACACGTCTTCTGGTTTTACTTTGCTAAATGTATTGTGAATAACGGTGTTTTTCCCAAAACGTGTGTTGCTGCAATGCATTTAGAATACGTTGCGAGTTGTGTGTGAGCTGTTTTTGTCACTGGCAGTTAGCTTCTCCGTGCAAACGGGATGTAATGATCTGGTTGTTGTGTGGGTAACACGACCGTGTACTCACAACTAAGGTAACTAACCTATGAAGCTATGCTTGGTGACAAGTGAGTAAAAGAATATTCTTTCTCAGACTGTAATGACAATGAACAGTGTGTTCACACATTAACAGGTTTTCCTGTTTTAACTGGCCGTATTGAGGGTAAAATAGGAGGATTGTGTTTTCCCCCCCGGTTCCCTGGGGACTTTATCACCTCCTATCAGACATGTTGTGCATTAATTGTGTCTTTTGTGTGGTAGGGATACGATGTAACTCTTAGCTTGATTGCTGAGGTTGTGCTAAATCTGCTGGAGAAACTTATTTCCTAAAGGGAAATTGGTTTGGTTGCTGTCATGTGTGCTTAGCAAGGCCTGTGGTCGATACTAATCAAGAATGATGTATTCTCTCATTGTGAAAAAAACGGCGTTCCTCTGTTGAGTGTTTTTGCCATTTTTTGTAGGTGATGATGGGTTGTGTGTGTCATGTGACCTACAACTGGGTTGTACTGGCCACAGAAGCACATGTGTATGTTGGACCGGGGTTCTTAGAGCCCTCTCTATTCTGTGTTTTTCCTTAGTAAAAATCAGATGGCAGGTTAGCTCATGCGCTGTGTGGAGCTGTGAAACGCTTCATAGAGCTGACTATGACTGTGTCATATTCTCTTTTTGTCGTTACGTCGTATCATGGGTGTGGGGTCGTAAAGGGGTGAACTGGTAACCTTTCCTCTCCCCATTGTTCTGTCGGTCAGGGGTACACCCCCTGTCCTTCAAGGTTCCCGTCACGTGGCGGTTCGGCACGTTACGGGGGGGGGGGGGGGGGGGGGGGGGAGGGAGTTCCTGGTCCCACGGCCTGGTATATTGGGCGTGTGCACCGCAGGAATTCCCCCGCCATAGAGTACGTCACCGTGCGCGTCTCTGTTGGTAGGACTTCCGTGTGCTGTTCAGGTCCATGTGATGGATCTGTTTTCAGGGGGGGTGGTCAGGGCTCCTCCTCACCAAGCGCCTATTCAGGCCTTCTGTGAGTTCGGACTCCTTCTTCCATGTGAGGAAGCCTCCATCAGAGTACAGAGCCTTCCTCCTCAGATTGTCAAAGTGAGTGGACCCTCTAGAAGGGTCCTTTTCTATTGTATGTATATTCGATTCAATTCGTTTATTGAGTGTGTATGGGTTCAGTGCCTCTTCCCCGGAGGCCCTAAAACCAGTTTTTTACATGGCTCAAGGTGCAATATATTCTTTTCAATCTGTACAGCTCGCGTGGGAAGTCTCTCTGGGGATCCCCGTCTCTTCCTATGGGAGGGTGGTGGGATGTAAAAATGTGAACATTTTTTACCCCGGCTGTGTAGACTGGGATACATACTGTTGATGCTTCCTTCTTTCTATTCCAGAAGTGTTGGAGTTAGGGAGTGTCACACCCCTCTTGTCGTTCCCCTGGGCGCCTTGGGGATTCAATGACAGGTCTAAATAGCCTGTTCATTGATGGGGGTGTGTCCCGACGCACGTATAGTGCTAGCTCGCTGTAAACAGGCGATTGACTGGCACGCCTTGGTTGCTTGTGGTTGAAACAGCGTTTTTATAAAGCAACTGAGATGGGGGTTTTTCCTCTTCCGACGACCACATCCCATGACCTGGGTGGGTTGTCGACGGATTCTCGTTCATGTCTGGGGGATGATGACGGGATGGATCTGAACATATGTAGTGGGGTCTCACGCCCTTGGGGTGGGCCACCAGGCGCGGTTCGTCCGAACGTCTGGGTGGCGCCTTCTTTTCATGTTAAGATCAACACGCATATCTGCCCTTCTCCTGGAGTAGGCATGTCGGCGTGGTTAGGGCACGGGACTGGTTCTGGTCACGCTGGTCCAGATCAGTTGAACCCGTTGTCCGCCGGGGATGCAGATCTGCTGTTCTGGTACCCTGAGGGACTTGGGCTTTTTTCAGGGGGAAAAATGCCGGGTCGGTCTGGGTGTCACAGGGTTAAGCGCTATGGAGACCCTGGTTGGGTATGTTTTTACTCAGCACTGTCGTCATGGCTTACAGCCATGCCATTCTGTACGCGCTCGATCTCGTCGGATCTCGGCCGCTACACAGGTTGGTCCTGGTTAGTACTTGGTTGGGAGACCGCCGGGGAATACCAGGTACGGTGTGCTTAGGGGCTGGTTCTCCATTATTTTTCGCTCCTCTCTCACGCATGGCGAAGAGGGGCCTGTGGGGGTGGTTTTTTGACCTCCTCTGGTGACCCTGTGCTTCCCGTACCGCCAGGCCCGGTCCGAAGTGATGTTTGCGACCCGTAGGCCTGGGTTAACCCTTTTTGGAAACTGAAACACTTGTACTGCGGTATAGCCGGTGTATGCCCACAGGTGTGTTTTGGAGTTTTTTCTTGAGGGGTTATAGGAACAACCACCGCATTGGGTAACACCGAGGTGGTTGATTCCCTGGTGTGTTGGAGCAGTGTCAACTCCCGGGTTCACCGTTTGAGGGTGCCCCTGCACGTTCATGACGTCTGCCAATCGTGTCAGCCTTCTCTGCCTCGACCCCTCTGGGTGGGGGTTTTTAAATGGAGGCTTGGTCATGCAACACCGCCAGCTTACGCTCCTTCCGCCGGGGCGGCTGTGTTCAGCTGTCCCCTCTGGCGCCTGTCTCGTCCGCAGTCTCCAGGCTAGGGTTAACAGCCTGTTGCCTGGTTTTTCCCCGGTGCGCTGCCTGCTTCCGTTGGTTAACCTTTTTGTGTGCTTACGGCCATGCTGACTGCCTGTTCTGCAGGGTCAGTGTGCCAGGCGGTGTACTATTGGGGGGACGGGGCCCGCTCGGCTTACGGCCATACCAACCTGAACACGCCCGATCTCGTCCGATCTCGGAAGCTAAGCAGGTTCTGGCCTGGTTAGTACTTGGATGGGATTCCGCCTGGGAATACCAGGTGCAGTAACTGAGGGGCCTTTGTCCGAATACGCTGGCGATGTGGGGGGCGGGGCACTACGTGCCCACCTGGTGGGGTCTTGATGCTGGCATCATGGACTTCTCCGGGCCCCCATTCCAGGGAGTCCAGTCCTTTTGGTGGGTCTGGGTCTTCCTTCGCGCTCCGCTGCTACGGCCTTGCCACGGGGTTGGGTTTGCCCTTGGCCCCGTGATTCTGGGGGCAGTAACGAGGTTGTTCCTCCGTTCGTTCCCGGGTGGCATGCGGGTTGTGCGTGTGTGTAGTCGTGGGGTCAGGCCACGGTCTGCTCACCCTGTGCGTTAAGTTGCTTGAGTGCCTCTTCGCACGGTCGGGTCCGTCGCCTTCCCGTGAAGCCTCTAATAGGGGGGATACCCTCCATTAGGGGGGGTCGGGGGGGCTCGGCCCTCCCTGTTCTGATGGTTTTGGGGGGCTGTCAGCGGGGTGTATTTGTCAGCCAAGTGGCTCCGCTTGGCCTCCCTTGTGCAGTAGTGATGCCAAGCTAAGCCACTAACAATACAGAACGATAGGTTATGACTATAACCAAGTTCTGTTAGTTAGGGGCGATGCTTGGCATCAGACGGCCGCTGCAGCCCTTGTCCTCACCTTGTGGTGAAAGCTTGGGAAGGAGGAGAGCAGGTGACCACACACCTGCTTATGAAGGTAAGCTGATGAGGGGTGTGGTCAGACTAATACTGGTATTAGAGGTACATTTGTGGTTTATTCAGTACGCGTGCACGTACGCGAGATAGTGCAGTAGTGATGCCAAGCATCGCCCCTAACTAACAGAACTTGGTTATAGTCATAACCTATCGTTTTAAAACCAGAGGCAGTGGACAGACTTGTCTTTCTTGCCTGCAACTTAAAGTAATGGTTTTGCTTGTCCAAATGACAATACTGACCAAATTGAGATTTATTTTTCTCTTGTCCATTTATTTTGTTTGCTTTCTAATTTAAAATACAGTTTGAAACCGTCTGTACACAGTAGGCTATGTGTGCTAGCAGAACTAGACTCCAGTCACGAGTCACGGTGCACATGTGCGGTGGTTTGTCCACCAAAAAAGCGCCAAAAGATCGAAAATAAACTAGCAGAGCCAGAACTGTTCAACTCCCCTGGAGCCACAGCCAGCAGAGAAGCCTGTTTACTTTAGCTTTTAAACCAGCTGCAGCCTGAGAACTGGAGTGTGAGGGGATGTAACACTAAAGATGGCGGCAATGACAAAGAATTGCTGCAAAATAAACATACATATGTTGTTTATAAAAAAAATAAAAAAAAATGTATACTTATAACAATTTCGATAATTATCGATATCGAGAAATATGATAACATTATCATATCGTTATCGCAATATGATTTTTTTCCATATCGCCCAGCCCTAATTGGAATGTCTAACTTGATGTTCCTTTTTATGGCATAGCAAGTAGGGATGCACCGAATGGGAAATGATTGGCCGAAACCGATACCAAAAATAGAAAACAGTTGGCCGAAAACCGAAAAAATGATTCATAGAATAGAATTTTTTTTTACCAATGTTGTGGAACATTATGATTATGGAAAAATATGATTATGGCAAAACTTAACTTAAATAATAAATAATCACTATTATGGGTCCATAAAACATTTATTCAGCACTTCTGAATGCATACAGTAAAAGGGGAACCATCTTATAAATGGCCTTTTTCAGTGTTTAGCATTGTTTCCTAGCTATGTGGACTTATATTAATATGATCTATGTCTCTAATTCTCATATTGGCGCATTCTTCCAATTCTCCTCTCACAATATTCACCCTCACTGAACTGAGTAATCCGAAAATGTTAATGTCCCAGATGCTTTGAAGGCCACACAGTGGTTTAGGAGCCCAGCCTCAAAACGGCTCGAGATCTTGAGGTAGAAAAATGCTGTTTTTGAGTACTTGATTAGAAATACAAAACAATGAATAAAAAAGAAAAAAAAAATATTACAGAGGTGTTCCATAAACTCACAGGAACTGTGTAAAAGTGCCCAAATAGTGAAAGAAATAGTAAAATAATTCCCCTTTAATTCCATCTTTTCTCTGGCTGCCGCAGCAGACATCTGTGATCTACTGAGCGCACCTTTCTAGTCCCCAGCTGAATGTGCTCGCTTGACTTTGGCACAGTAGACGCGCGACAGACAGACAGCGTCAATGTGAGAAACACAATCCCCTCCCCTCTCGCTCTGAATAATATGCATATTAGATCACTCAGTGATTAACCGCGGCATATAGTAAATAAGGATATAAAAGCATGTTAAAGACGCATTTATTGGACGCGTTGCGCGCAGAGTTTACATAGAAACAGCGCAACTCCCAACAGCGCGACATCATCACAACAACACGCGTTAGGTTACAGGTTGTTTCTGTTTCGGTGATATATTTTCGGTGAAAAAACTCTTTCGGCCAAAAGCCGAAAGGCCATTTTTTGCCATTTTCGGTCGAAAACTTTTGGTGGCCGAAATTTCGGTGCATCCCTAATAGAAAGCCCTTCTTGCTTTGTCTCTCAGGTCGTTCACAGCTTGGTTGAAGTTCCCTGTAGCGCTGATGTTTAGGCAGAGATAGGTGTAGTTTGTTGTGTGTTCTAGGGAAATTGTGTCTAGGAGGAATTTGTGTTTTTGTTGTTGTAGGCTGGGCCTTTTTTGGAATATCATAACTTTAGTTTTGTTTAGGTTTACTGTCAGTGCCCATGTCTGGGAGAATTTGTGCAGAAGGTCAAGGTGCTGCTGTAGCCCTTCTTTTGTTGGGGACAGCAGCACCAGGTCATCTGCAAACAGTAGGCATTTGACTTCTGTGTTTGCTAGGGGGATGCCAGGTGCTGCAGTTTGTTCCAATGTTTTTTCCAGTTAATTTATGTATATGTTGAAGAGGGTTGGACTCAAACTGCACCCCTGTCTGACCCCACGGCGTTGAGGGAAGAAGTCTGTGTGTTTTCCCTCAATCCTCACAGCACATGTGTTGTTGGTGTACATTGACTTCATGAGGTCGTAGGTTTTCCCTCCAATGCCACTATCTAACAGTTTGTACAGCAGACCCTCGTGCCAAATTGAGTCAAATTATTTTTGGAAGTCAACGAAACAGGAGTATACTTTGCTTTTGTTTTTATTTATTTGGTTGTCCATTAGGGTGCTGAGGGTGAGAATGTGGTCTGTTGTACGGTGGTTTGGTAGGAAGCCAATCTGTGATTTGCTCAAGGTATTGTTGTTTGTGAGGAAATGTATCAGTCTGTGGTTGATGATCATAGAGGATTTTTCCAAGGTTGCTGTTGACACAGATCCCACGGTAATTGTTTGGGTCAGATTTGTCTCCCTTTTTGTGGAGCAGTGTTATGAGTCTTTGGTTCCAAATATTGGGGAAGATCCCGGAGCTAAGGACAATGTTAAGGAGTTTTAGTATAGCCAATTGGAATTTGGAGTCTGTGAATTTGATCATTTCCTTTAGGATACCATCCGCTCCGCAGGCCTTCTTGGTTTTAAGTGATTTTATTTTGTCCTGTAGTTCTTGTAGTGTAATTGTAGTCTTTTTTTTTTTTTGATCCACTTTTTCTCCCATTTTTCTGTATTTTTTCTCCCATCCCAATTTCGTATCATCCAATTCAACCCTCCCCTGTCACGAACGCTGTTTCTTGCCTCCCACAAGCCGGCTGCAATGTGGACTAAGTCATACATAGCACAAGTCCCCTCCGGTACTTGAGGTAACAGCAGTCGCATCTTTTCACCTGCGCAGCTCGGTCTCTCAGTGTCGAGGAGTAACGCGTGGGAGGCTCACGCTGCCCCCGACACTTCCTGATTCTACTGCGCAGGCGCACCAACCGACTTGTAGGAGTCGCTTGTTCACAACGTTCGATCCCCACCCTTCAGTTTTCCCTCCCCGTAATACGGCCAATGTGTATTACTGCGGACGACCAGCCAAACTGAAAAACAATGTGGAGAGCTGGATTCGAACACGCAAATCCTAGCGTCTCCACACTGGTGGCGAGTGACTTGTCCACTACACCACCTAGCCACCTGTGTAATTGTAGTCTTTTATGGTTGACTCTAGGCTTTGTAGTTTATCTTGGATGTGTTTTTGCTGTTCATTATTTTGTATTGGGCTAAAGAGATTGGAGAAGTGGTTTACCCATACATCTCCATTTTGGATGAGTAGCTCCTCATGGTGTTTGTTTAGTTTGTTCCAGTTTTCCCAGAAGTTGTTTGTTTTTATGGATTCCTCTATATCTTGTAGCTGGTTTCTAACGTGTTGGTGCCTTTTTTTCTCACTGTTTTTGTAGTGTTTCAGTGTTTCACTGTATTGGAGACGTGTGTTCTGGTTGTCTGGGTCTCTGTGTTTTTGGTTTGATAAGTTCCTTAATTTCTTCCTGAGATTTTTACAATCATTATCATACCATTTGTCATGCATATTTTTTTTTCTCGCTTTCCTATTTGAGGCCTTTAGGTTGGATAAGGAGGCTGTAATGTCGAATATGTTATTGAGGTTTTCTACCGCCCCGTTTAGGCTTTTGCTGTTGGACGTTTTTTTCCAGGAATTGGTCTAATTTTGATTGGACCTTTTGTTATTATATATTATTATTTTATTTATATAAATTATATATTATATATTATATTATATTTATATTTCATCAGCTGAAAGAACACAACCTTCTCTCTCCCCCTCTCTCTCACCTCAGCTGAAAGAACATCTCTCTCTACCACCTCAGCTGAAAGATCTCCCTCTCTCTCTCTCCCACCTCAGCTGAAAGATCTCCCTCTCTCTCTCTCTCTCCCTCTCTCTCCCCCCTCTCTCTCCCTCCCTCTCTCCCTCCTCCCCCACTCTCCCTCCCCCCCCCCCCCCCCCCCCATCCCCCTCTCCCTCACCTCAGCTGAAAGAACACGTCCTCGTCCACGAAGCCGAACGTGTCGTGCAGCTTGTTCACCACCCCGGTGAAGACGCGTTGCTTCTGCGGCTGAGTCTGCTGCTGGTGGCTGGAGCGCGGCGTCGGGTAGGACACCGTGATCTGGGCCGTCTGCTGGGGGTTAGACAGGCCCAGCGTGGGGGGCAGAGGTACCGGAGGCTGGGGGGAGAGAGAGAGAGAGAGAGAGAGTCACTCTGGGCCCAGGCTGGGGGGCAGAGGTACCGGAGGCTGGGGGGAGAGAGAGAGAGTCACGGACCCACCTCAAACCCCGCCACCCTTTTCCTGATCCTCCAATCGGCAACCGTTGGGAGGATCAATTGACCCATCTAAAGCTCTGCCCCTTTTATTGATCCTCCAATCGCCGTGGTCGGAGGATCGAGAAAAGAGGTTTGAAATAGGTCAATTAGGGATGGGAATTTTTACCAAAAATCACTGTTGATTACTCTGAAGCTATGTAAACCCAATCGTCTACAAATAAATAAGATTAGCCAAAAACAGATAAAACGTCTGGCCGAGTTGAGTCGAGTTGCCAGAATGGAAATGTTCTGGCAACTCTGTATTATGGTTGAATTTAGTTTAAATCGACTTAGCATTTCTATCGTTGAACAATAGGCTACATAGCCCTGGACATTTATGCTTTCTCATCCCCGATTCAAATACAGCATCTTTTTATTTACAAAATGTCTATGGTTTTGCCAGTTCCTCCCTTAAAAGGTGCTATAGATAACATTCAGCCACTAGGTGTCACACTAGAGCACCAGTCATTTATCCAATCAGGTGCATTCTGCGTGGGGAAAATAGGAAGTAGGGAGGGGATACATGCAGGCAACATGTAAACAACATTCATTTTGGACCTGCAAAAATATTTAAAATGATAAATTCATTAATCACATTTAAAAAAACACTTTTATTCCACACTTTTCTAAGAGCTCTGAGGATGTATTACCGTATATAATATTTAATAATAAAAAAAATTTATCCACTTTTTCAATTTTTCTCTCCCATCCCAATTCCACTGTGCCAATTCTCCCCTCCCCTGTCTTGAATGTTGCTCGCATATGCCCCCCACTGGCCGGTTGTAGGGAGGATAGAAGCCTTGCATCACGTGTCCCCTCCGGTACACGAGGAGGCAGCCTGTCGCATCTTTTCACCTGCCAGCACGGCCTCTCATTGGCGAGGAGTAACGTGTGGGAGGCTCACACTACCCCCGCCACTTCCTGTCTCTGCTGTGCAGGCGCCCCAACCGACCTGTAGGAGTCGCTGTCCACAACGTCCAGATTACCACCCATCGACTTCCCTCCCGCTGACTCTGCCAATTGAGTCAGTATGACGGCCGGCCCAAGCCGGAGGCAACGCCGACAGCCGGAGTCGAACCCGGTGTCTCTTGCGTTGGTGACGAGCGCAATGTCCGCTGCGCCTACCCAGCCGCCATAATAATATTTAATCATTTATAATTATTTCTCTACATACATATACATACAAGCAGAGACACTCCTAAACATTCACAATGAATAACAAAATCACACGTAAAAAGAAACCTGGGCGGTGAGAGTGATGAGTAACACCAGCCACACCGAGGACTGCGTCACCTCGTCACAAGATGATAACACATCTAAGCAGCAGTATTATTATCCGCTTTCCTTTCCCTGATCTACAAAACCACAGGATAGGTAGAAGTGCTCGGGGGATGCCTACCGGGAACTTGTTTTCACCGGCCCAGTTCTTTGACGTCAGCACATAAGACGGAGAAAAGGGACAGAGAGAGACGTTAGATACACTCACAGAGAGAGACGTTAGATACACTCACAGAGAGAGACGTTAGATACACTCACAGAGAGAGACGTTAGATACACTCACAGAGAGAGACGTTAGATACACTCACAGTGTCACAGTCCGGCCAACACATCGACACGAGACGGGACACAGAACAGTAGCCAGGATATGCAGGTGAAACCCGTTAACCCTTTCACTGCCGCACTACCACACGGTTAACCCTTTCACCGCGACAACACACAGAAGGTTAACCCTTTCACTGCCGCACTACCACACGGTTAACCCTTTCACCGCGACAACACACAGAAGGTTAACCCTTTCACTGCCACAATACAGCATGTTAAATCCTTTCACTGCCACACTACAGAAGGTTAACCCTTTCACTGCCACACTACCACACGGTTAACCCTTTCACTGCGACAACACACAGAAGGTTAAATCCTTTCACTGCCACACTACAGAAGGTTAACCCTTTCACTGCCACACTACAGCATGTTAACCCTTTCACTGCCACACTACAGAAGGTAACCGTCGATAGTGTGATAGTAAAGGGTTAACCTTCTGTAGTGTGGCAGTGAAAGGGTTAACCTTCTGTAGTGTGGCAGTGAAAGGATTTAACATGTAGTGTGGCAGTGAAAGGGTTAAGACTGAATGCGCCATTTTTTTTTATTCATCTTACAATTCAGTTTTTTACATGTATGTTTATTTAATTAAAAAGAAAAATAAATATTATAAAACGTTTACAAAATAAAAATGTTTAAGGAAGTCATTCCATGTATGTGCACCTGAATAAGCTAGATGTGTACATAGAGATGTGAACCGACACGGATATTGTGCCCAACTTCTAATACAAATATTAACGGGAGGGCGAGGTCACCGTTTTAGAAGTGATCAGATAACAAGAATAAGGAAACGACTACGCTCGGTGTTCTTGCCGATTACCTGCGAGAGCAGAGCCTGCTGGGGCTGCGGGAGCTGTGGAGAGAGAAGGGCGTTTAGTCTCGTCATTCTGGTTGAGATCTTTGAGCCGTCCACTTGGGGACTTTATTCCTCTTTTACTTCTTACTGTGTGAAGCACAGTCTCAGGGGCTCGTACAGAACCAAGCATTTCACTGTAATGTACATGTACTTTATACTAGGGATGTCCCCATCAATTTTTTTTGCTCCCGATCCGATCCCAATCATGTGATTTTGAGTATCTATCTTTTTATTCAACAAACATGACCATGTTCACGTCTTAAACTCATACTGAGGCCTTAGTTTTGGTTTTAAATTGCATATCATCATTCATTTATTTATTGTCACACAGAGCAGAAGAATTTTGCCAAAACAAACCAATAGTATCCAGCTGCAGAACGGCAGACCAGCCACACTCTCAGACCCAAAAAAAAAATAAGAAATAATGAATGATGATGATATGCAATTTAAAACCAAAACTCTCAGTATGAGTTTAAGACGTGAACATGGTCATGTTTGTTGAATAAAAAGATAGATACTCAAAATCACATGATTGGGATCGGATCGGGAGCAAAAAAAATTGCTGCTTCTAACCACCACCACCCATAGAAGTCCACTAGTGAGCCTGCTTCTAACCACCACCCATAGAAGTCCACTACCGAGCCTGCTTCTAACCACCACCCATAGAAGTCCACTACTGAGCCTGCTTCTAACCACCACCCATAGAAGTCCACTACTGAGCCTGCTTCTAACCACCACCCATAGAAGTCCACTAGTGAGCCTGCTTCTAACCACCACCCATAGAAGTCCACTAGTGAGCCTGCTTCTAACCACCACCCATAGAAGTCCACTACTGAGCCTGCTTCTAACCACCACCCATAGAAGTCCACTACCGAGCCTGCTTCTAACCACCACCCATAGAAGTCCACTACCGAGCCTGCTTCTAACCACCACCCATAGAAGTCCACTACCGAGCCTGCTTCTAACCACCACCACCCATAGAAGTCCACTACCGAGCCTGCTTCTAACCACCACCCATAGAAGTCCACTACCGAGCCTGCTTCTAACCACCACCACCCATAGAAGTCCACTACCGAGCCTGCTTCTAACCACCACCCATAGAAGTCCACTACTGAGCCTGCTTCTAACCACCACCCATAGAAGTCCACTAGCCACTACTGAGCCTGCTTCTAACCACCACCCATAGAAGTCCACTACCGAGCCTGCTTCTAACCACCACCCATAGAAGTCCACTAGCCACTACTGAGCCTGCTTCTAACCACCACCCATAGAAGTCCACTACCGAGCCTGCTTCTAACCACCACCCATAGAAGTCCACTACCGAGCCTGCTTCTAACCACCACCACCCATAGAAGTCCACTACCGAGCCTGCTTCTAACCACCACCACCCATAGAAGTCCACTACCGAGCCTGCTTCTAACCACCACCACCCATAGAAGTCCACTAGTGAGCCTGCTTCTAACCACCACCCATAGAAGTCCACTACCGAGCCTGCTTCTAACCACCACCACCCATAGAAGTCCACTAGTGAGCCTGCTTCTAACCACCACCCATAGAAGTCCACTACTGAGCCTGCTTCTAACCACCACCCATAGAAGTCCACTAGCCACTACCGAGCCTGCTTCTAACCACCACCCATAGAAGTCCACTACCGAGCCTGCTTCTAACCACCACCACCCATAGAAGTCCACTAGCCACTACTGAGCCTGCTTCTAACCACCACCCATAGAAGTCCACTACCGAGCCTGCTTCTAACCACCACCACCCATAGAAGTCCACTACCGAGCCTGCTTCTAACCACCACCACCCATAGAAGTCCACTACCGAGCCTGCTTCTAACCACCACCACCCATAGAAGTCCACTAGTGAGCCTGCTTCTAACCACCACCCATAGAAGTCCACTACCGAGCCTGCTTCTAACCACCACCACCCATAGAAGTCCACTAGTGAGCCTGCTTCTAACCACCACCCATAGAAGTCCACTAGTGAGCCTGCTTCTAACCACCACCCATAGAAGTCCACTACCGAGCCTGCTTCTAACCACCACCACCCATAGAAGTCCACTACCGAGCCTGCTTCTAACCACCACCACCCATAGAAGTCCACTACCGAGCCTGCTTCTAACCACCACCACCCATAGAAGTCCACTACCGAGCCTGCTTCTAACCACCACCACCCATAGAAGTCCACTAGTGAGCCTGCTTCTAACCACCACCCATAGAAGTCCACTACTGAGCCTGCTTCTAACCACCACCCATAGAAGTCCACTAGTGAGCCTGCTTCTAACCACCACCACCCATAGAAGTCCACTAGTGAGCCTGCTTCTAACCACCACCCATAGAAGTCCACTAGTGAGCCTGCTTCTAACCACCACCACCCATAGAAGTCCACTAGTGAGCCTGCTTCTAACCACCACCCATAGAAGTCCACTAGTGAGCCTGCTTCTAACCACCACCCATAGAAGTCTTGCTGACTAAGGAAATGTTGCAGAAGAAACATGGCGTGCATTCTAGAAACGGGAAAAACTCACAAACCTGCCATTCGATAGTCACTGGGAATTATTCAAATTAGGGATGTCCAATATTATCGGCCGATATTGGCATTAAAATGCAATATCGGAAATTATCGGTATCCAACAAATTAATTTTTACATTTATTTAACCTTTATTTACCCAGGCAAGCAAGTAAGAACAAATTTAGTGATGCACGATATATCGGCCTCCGATATAATATCGGCCGATATGGCCGTTTTTTTTACACATCGGTATCGGTCCGATATCAAGATAGGGCCGATATGGGCCGATATAAAAATAAATATATATATATATATATTTTTTTAATATTTCTTTCTTTTTACATGTTTTGGCCATAGTTTCAAAATATCTGTAATTTCTGAAAATAAGTTACAAAAGTATAAAAAAAAAAAAAAAAAAATGCGTTTTGGAAAATAGCTCTTTATTTGATTATCATAAAAAAGTGTTTTCTATACAGAGATATCGACATCGGTAAATATCGGTATCGGCCAGAACAGCAATATTAATATCGGTTATCGGTATCGGCCACAATTTTCACATCGGTGCATCACTAAACAAATTCTTATTTTATTTATTGTCAAAAGTATGCATAATGTTGTGTTAATTCCACGACAAGAGATATGTAATGTTAATTACCTGAAATTATAAAAAAATACAAATTAGGGGGGAAACCGCCCATATATCGGTATCGGTTGATATCGGTATCGGAAATTAAGAGTTGGACAATATCTGTATATCGGATATCGGTAAAAAAGCCAATATCGAACATCCCTAATTCAAATACTAATAGGAAATCCCCCCATGTTAACGTATGGTTTTGTTTCTTGGGAGATAATCAAGCGAGCGAGCTAGCTGGCTGCTGTCAGTGCTAACAGTTAACGCTAGCGGACCAGGCTGCGTATTTCTGGGAACAAAAGCATTCATTCTGAATCGCTGATGCATGAAATCTGTGAACTTAGTGAAACAACATGGCAAACGTACAAACATCTTCCTTCCTTTCTGTTCTCCCAGCTGTTAACAAACTGCTATGCTACCTGGCTAGCGAGCTACCTGTACCCAGCATGCCGTTCAGCGGTGTAACAGTTAATAGGGCCCCCTCTCAATACACTACACAAGTGTAGGTGCCGGTAAAAACCAGGGGAAATACATTTTTGGAAACAAAACGATATTCACATAAACTATTAGTTTAAAATATATATATAATAATAATAATATTCGAAGATCGATGCCCATCCCTAGCACATTCACACCACAACGTCAAATGACCAGAACCGGGTCGGCTGAGTGGCGCAGTGGGCAAGGCGCTCACCACTAACGCAGGAGACGCTGGGTTCGAGCCCAGCTCTCGGCGTTGCTTCCGGCTTGGCTGGTCGTTCATACTAATACAACATGCAGTGTTAGAGGGTGGGAAAGCCGGTGGGTGGGGATCGGACGTTGTGGACAGCGACTCCTACAGGTCGGTTGTGTGACGCCGGTGCGACGGAAGCAGGAAGCAACGGGGGCAGCGTGAGCCTCCCGCGCGTTACTCCTCGCCACTGACAGTTCAAGCTGCTGCGGTGAAAAGATGCGACAGGCTGCCTCCTCGTGTACCGGAGGGAGGGGACACGTGATGCAAGGCTTCTATCCTCACTACAGCCGACCAGTGGGAGGCATAGTCTAGCAACGTTCAAGACAGGGGAGGGGAGAATTGGTCAATACGAAATTGGGATGGGAGAAAAATAGAAAATGAGAAAAAGTAGATACAGAATTATAAAAAATGACCAGAACCTCTGCAGTCTTCCCCAGCAGCAGAACGGGTACGTTCAGAACAGAAACTGTGGAGCGGAGTCCAGTGTTATGGATCTACCTCACCCTTTTATTCCGACAGATATAAATCAAAACACAAAACATTTCAACCCGAGAGATAGGCGCCGGCATGTTCGAGCACTCCCTGTAGGGGTGGACGGTATGGTCTAAAATGTATATCACGGTATAATTTGAAGCATAGACGGTAACGGTATATATCACGGTATCAGTGTTTCCGTTAGAATAATTTTTTTTGCCCGATAGGCAGGCTATATAAAGAATGACATCCTCAAGGCATGTAGTTTTATAATATTTTAACTTAAAACTAGGCTACTTTTGCGTATAAAGTCATTATATTCCAAATAAAATAAGTCCCGAGTCGAGACTCCGTGCTGCTCCCATTGCAAACAGCGAGGCTGGATGCTGGATTTGGCTAGAAGCATATGTAGCTGCAGAGCCGCAGAGCCATGGGCGCTTTCAGGAGCCATTGGCAATTCAGCCGTTGGGTGGGGGGGCGCTGTTGAGCGGGCCTGTGACCAGACCTAAAAGCGCCCATGGTTCTGCGGCTCTGCAGCTACATGCTATTCGCAACTCCACTGCTGCAGCCGTCCTCCCGCTGCAGCCGTCGTTATCATAACACTACACACATATCATAATGTTTACAGCAAACTGTAGTTGATCACCAGGTATGTTTTATTAACGTAGAATAATTCATATAAGAAAAACGATAGGGAAATCCCTTACCTTTCTCCACTGGTTAAAAATGCCAGGAACTGAAATTGAAACTTGCTGTGCGCCGCGGTGATATGTGTTTATTATGAAATGACAATTGCGTGTTGACACGCCCACTGCGCGAAGCCTCCTAAATAACTTTTTCCAGTTTGCACATATCTTATCTATGACTAATTCTATCTATTTTTAGGGGCAAATGCGATTGAAATAGTCGCGCTGTGGTTACATGACGTCATTGCTCTTTTAGAGCTGCTCTACCGGTTACACCGTATACCGTTTATTAGGGATGGGTACCTTTCATATTTGAACCTATACCGGTACCGGTACCTGTGAATCGATACCGGTACCCAATGGTACCTTTTTTCGGTACTTTAGTCTCAAGAAATTTAATTTACCTACCTCAGTCGTTAAAAAAAAATCCAAACTTCAAATAACTACAATTTCGACAGTTTTCGGCTTGTCATTGCTCCGACTGCTTTGTTGTTGAATCAAGTCAAATCCTAGGTAAGCATATATTGTGCGTGTGAACGTTGACATGAAAAGAAAAAAGTAAAAAAAAAAAAAAGTAAAAAAAATATATTAAAAAAAAAAAAAAAAAAAAAAAAAAAAAATCTGTTTCTCACTTGATTCGATACTCGGTAGTACCGACGTCTTTCGGTTCGGTACCTCAAAAGTACCGAATTCGGTACCCATCCCTACCGTTTATACCGTCCACCCCTAACTCCCTGTGCCAAGAGGGTTAATGTTCTGGAGCTAGAGCTGCCGCGGTATTGATGTTTTCCTTACCGCACAAATTTGCAAAATATTTCCTACCGCCGCGGTTATTACCGCACGCACACAAAAAATTTAAAAAAAAAGTTTGAATGCATTTTTTTTTTAGTAATAGTCTACTCTTTATAGCATATAGCCTGCCTCTAGTCTAAATGTCTATCTTTAGAGCAGACCTGGGCATTGTACGGCCCGCGGGCCGGATCCGGCCCGCGGGATGATTCTGACCGGCCCGCGAAAGATTACATGATAATAAAAAAAAATAAAAAAAAAATAAAAAAATATATGTTTTTTTAATATTTTTTTTTTTTTTTTTTTTTTACTTTTTTTTTCATGTCAACGTTCACACGCACAGTATACGCTTAGGAGACATGCTCAGAAGATGTTGGTTCTCTTTGGATCCACCTACATATGTGAACAGACATTCTCAGTCATGACGTTTACCAAGTCCAGGTACAGATCCTCTCTCACTGATGAACATCTGGCAGCTGTGCTTCGCATCTCCACCTCAGACATGCAACCTGACTTTGATGGACTTGTTAAAGCTCAACAGAGACTGGATTTCTCACACTGAATGAAAAAAAAGAACTGAAGAACACTAAAATGTGGAAATATAACAAGTGAAATGGGACACTTGATATTTCTTTTCTTTTTTTTGCACAGTTCTGAAAACATAAAATGTTTAATATAGGCATGTAAAGTAAAAAAAGGCTACAAAACTGGGACACTTTTCTTTACACAGTTCAGTGACATGTCTTGTTTATTTTTGCTATAAGATGATGTGATGTCTTTAGAAAGCTAAGAAAATCCTTGTTTCAATAGTATATGAAACTCAAAATTCCCTTTGTTATTAATGTTTCACATTTTGTTTATCATTTTGGAAATAAATTCTATTTGAATAAATGATATTTTTGAAAGCTATAACCTCACCTTTTAATTGCCAAATAATAACATACACTCTTACCAGGGGTCAAAACAATGCCATTTACTGCTTTTTATATAGAAATAAAATGTATATTATGCATAATTGAGTTTGGAATTTTGGCCCGGCCCCCCAACATATTTTCAGTTGCTCATTCGGCCCCCCGGGAAAAATAATTGCCCACCCCTGCTTTAGAGGATGACTTTGCAGCATGAATATTGTTTGGGATTCGGCAAGCACGCATTAGTTATTGAAAGTGAAACACGGATTCGAAGTTTCCCCTCTGGTCGTGCGCAGTTCACTCGGTGTCGCGGGCAGGGGTGGTTACCCCTAACCCCCCCGACCCTTTCTTATTATTATTACTATAAAGTTACTACTTTATAATAAAGGCATTCGTTTTGTGGCATTAACATTATATAGTTATACGTTCAATAACATCAGCGTATTTACCGGACCATAGCAAGGCAAGCAATACTCAATTCATATCTCAGTTCCTTTCTTTGCTCAGAGCGTGCTGAGTTGTCCCATTCTGCGGTCTGTTAATAAAGTTTTCAATCAGACAAGTGTATAGAACGAAGGGCTTTTATTATAACATTCGTTGCAGACAGTAAAATCATTATGTCTCGTTTAGTACTCCTGAGGAGCGATGGTAGTCCACTCCGGCGGAGAGTTAAAGCTAACGCTATTAGCCGTGTTGTGATGAGCTGACATTCAGGACGTAAAAAACTAATACGCGCTTGCCGATTGGTGGTAACACACTGCATGACGCTACAACGTGTGACGCGTCTCTCTTCTGACCAATCAGTGGTCTGCAATGTTTCACGTGACTTTTCTGGTACCCAATAGGGTCGCTTGGAACCTCGATAGAGGAGTAGGGTATATCTGCAGAGCCGCAAGCCCAACGAGAGCAGGGTACTTTATTATTATTATTATAAAAAACAGCGGTGACGCGGTATTCAGCCTACTCTGCGGTGGGCGTGATGTAACAGCGATACCGCGGTAATGCGGTAATCGCGGCAGCTCTATCTGGAGCCGTGCCCGGGGAGCGCTCCCTGTGCCAAGAGGGTTAATGTTCTGGAGCCGTGCCCGGGGTTCCGTTCAGCTGACGGCCCGACGCACGGCGGGTCGAGCACTGAGGCCTACCGACTCCACCGACTCACTCGCCGACGTTCAGAATGTTCTAGGGTTCCGCCGCGCAGCACGTGTTCCTGAGGACGCTCTGTTCTTTTATTTATTTAACCATTAACCCCCTAAAGCCTGAGCGGTCCGGTAGGAGATTGATATCACGCCCCCAGGGTTTCCGTTAGAAGATATTGGTGCCGGTCTCCGTGTCCTGCAAGATTTCAATCTCCCGGACAAATGGGAGAAATTCCGGTCAGAGTTTATTGAGCTTAAAAACAATCGATAGGCAGGCTATATAAAGAATGACATCCTCAAGGCATGTAGATTTATAATATTTTAACTTAAAACTAGGCAACTTTTGGGTGCTCCAGTAGCACACCATGTTACCGCGCTCGCGCGGGACTCCGTGCTGCGTCACGGATCTGGTTGACTCCGAGTTCGATTCCCGGACTCGCCGTCATTTGCCGAATGTCTCCCCCTGCTCTCTCTCCCGTTTCACCCTGCAACTGTCGGTCATGCTTGACCAGGAAAGCGATAAACGCTAAAAAATAAAGTTTAAAAAAAAAAACTAGGCTACTTTTGCGTATACATTATATTCCAAACTAAATAAGTCCCGTCGATAGACTCACGTGCTGCTGCTGACTTGAAATCAAATAGACGAATTTCCGTCTGTGGGCAGTCGGCCCGACATTAAACAGCAGTCTGTTATAATCACATTTTTATGAGCTAAAGAATTCCGTTATATTGGACATTCGTATTAATTATATCAAGCGAAGAACTGAGAAATTTGGCAGAGAGAGACGGCAACATTATCATGTGGGGTTCACTGAAATCATCACGTCACCACGCATTTTGGCCGGAGCTTAAAAAAAAGTGTTGATAGAATTTGACGTTCTGAGCGCGGTGGACACCTTACGTCTGTGTTTATAATGAATGAATGGTAAAACGGATAATATTGAAACATAGTGCGAGTACTCACAACAACTATTCACACAATTTAAAACAGCCCATATTTATTTTGTCATACACAATGTTTGTATCTATTGGTTTATCTAATGAAGACCGTTGTGTAGAATAGAATTGTCATCCAGCAGACAGCTTTTAGAGCGTTGCCTAACTCCCTACATATAGGAACACACATCGTTGTCATTATTAGACCTGCTTGGTTTCATTAAATATTTGTTAGCTGTTTGGCCACCTCTCTCTCGCTCGTATAGCTGTTTGCCGTTATGGTGACCAGGCAGGCTCGATACAAAAGAAAGAAAAAAAACATTCAATTGTGCTTAGAGGGAATTATTTTCACAGGACATTATGACCGGAGAGATTTAAATATGTCGGACTTCAACAGATTTTCCTGGTAAAAAAACGGTAATTACCGGACAACGGAAACCCTGATCACGCCATAAATAGATGAATACAGAACGCAGTGTTTCCCACAGGATTTTATGAGACTGTGGTGGGTGAACCTCTGCCCCTCTAGGGGGGTCCGGGGGCATGGCCCCCCGTAACTTTCTTTTTGTACATTTTAAAGTTAAATGCATCAATCTGGTGCACTGAGAGCAAAATAAAGAGGCTAGATCTATGATGAACTTTGTGCTCAAAACACAAAATCGACTAGTCTGATGGCTGTTGGAATGAAGGACTTCCTGTGCCGTTCAGTGCTGCATTTAGGAAGTGTGAGCCTAGCACTGAACATGCTCCTCCTGTCAGCCAAGTCCGTGTATAGTGGGTGGGAGGGGTACCTTCTGACTAAGGTAAGGTCTATTTTAGGTAACCTACTGGTATTTTTCTTTACCTAAAACATGCTTTTGTACCGATCAGTGTCGTATTTTACTGAACCTAAAACATACTTTTGGTAACGATCGCAGTTTCGAGGTAAAACGACCCCCCCCCCTCTTGATGATTTTGTGAAGAAACATATATATATATATATATATATATTAGTGCTGTCAGGCGATTAAAAAAATGTATCTAATTAATTACAGGATTTGTAATTAATTAATCTAATTAATCGCATTTTAATCGCATAACCATTTTATGCCTGATATTCTATATTCTATAATCATATTTCAAATTGCATGCGTCCGGATGGCAGAATTCAGTACTGTATCTACAAAACCTTCTGTTTAATCATCTTCCATCTATTAATTTGCTTCGATTGTTCAGGTCTTGTCAATTTGAGCATAGTGTTATTCACAGTCAAAGATAATTTTTTTTTTTTATTGATATTCTCATTTGGTTCATTACAATTGACTCAAGCCTAGTAACAGACACAGTATTTCTGACACTGGGAATACATTCCCTGAGATCCATAGATGTCCCTAGAATCAGATACCAAGAACATGCAAATGGACCATATAAAAGAAAAAGTCTGTAAATGTGTATTCTATGTTCTTATGGAATTAATGATATAAAAAAATAATTCGATTTTTTTTTTTGTAATTAATTTTGAGTTAATTTTCATAACGCGATAATTTGCTGTGTAATTAATTAATCTAATTAACGCGATAAACTGACAGCCCTAATATATATATATATATATATATATATTAGAGCTGGGCCGTTAACGCTATACTTTTTTTTTTACCTTTATTTACCCAGGGTAGGTTCGCTGAGCACAGATGCTCTTTTTCAGGAACGCCCTGCTTCACATTCACACAGTTCCATTCACACCTGGGAGCTGCCCAGTACAACCACAGTTGACACCATTGGCCACTGAGCAGTTGATTCAAGCCATGTCACATAGTTCAAGTTTGAGATGATTCTTTCTGTTTTGCTCCTGAGAGTGTGCTAGATACTGTACTGTACTGGTAATATTATTTATTTGTGTTAACTTCTGAATAAAACAACTTATTAAACACAAGTACATCTTATTGAACATTATTTTGATATTTCATTACCAATTATCATAGCAAAACAGCTTTTTCAAACAGTCTGTAATGCATTTTGGAAACGGGAGATGGGCTCAGGGTGTAATGGGCCACCTGGCCTGAGAAACATAAGGAGGAAAGAAAAAGTAAGGACTTACTTCTGGTCATTATTTGGGTAGAACACACATATTTTGAATGCCTTCGGCAGGTTTTTTTTTTTTTTTTTTAGCCATTTTAATTGCAGATAGATTAATCTAGATTAAAAAAATTAATCTATGCCCACCTCTAATATATATATATATATATGGTATATACCTTTGATATATGAATATTTGTAGTTTCTATTAACTTTCACACCGCTGAACGGCATGCTGGGTATAGCTCGCTAGCTAGCCCAGGTAGCATAACAGTCCTAACAGCTGGGAGAACAGAGAAGAAAAATGAAGAAAGAGAGACTAGAGACGTTACACGGTAACTTTTGTACGTCTGTCATGTTGTTTCACTAATTTGACACATTTAACATGTTAACACCACCATGTGAAACAGGGCTGCGTCTCACCTGGTGAGGTACATTGTATAGTTGCTGTTGTGGAGGGGGCTGTGGAGGTGGTTGCTGCTGCTGTTGTTGTTGTTGTTGCTGCTGTTGTTGTTGTTGTTGCTGCTGTTGTTGTTGTTGTTGTTGCTGCTGCTGCTGCTGCTGCTGTTGTTGTTGTTGTTGTTGTTGCTGCTGCTGTTGTTGTTGCTGCTGCTGCTGTTGTTGTTGTTGTTGTTGCTGCTGCTGGTACTGCTGAAGGGCCGAATTGATCTGAGACTTAAAAAGGTACAACAGGAAACATCATGAAATCGCAGATCTGGTCAAATAACAATAAACATGGCCAATCGGCATCTATAGCAGTGTTTCTCAACTGGTGGGTCGCGACCCAAAAGTGGGTCGCGGGGCCATTTTGAGTGGGTCGCGGATGTGCGTGTAAAAATATATAATATAATATATTATTATTATTTATATATTTTTTTAGCATTACCTAAAGCAAATATAATGACTTCCTTTCTGGGGGGTTTCAAAATAAAAGAGCGACGTCTATAGCAGCATTAACACAAACCTAAACTAACGTTACAACTAACCTAAAGTTAGTTTAGGTTCGTGTTAACGTTAGATAATATACAAAATAAACGTATTCCGCTGCTATAGACGCCGCTCTTTTATTTTGGAACCCCCCAGAAAGGAAGTCATTGCTCTCGTTATTTACTTTAGTGTCCGCCCGGTTCTGTGTTTGTTGGTTAGCTCCGTTAGCTAGCAGCCTATGAAGACCAGCCATTGGAATACTGTTTTCTAAATTGGGGAGGCTTTTAAATCGTCAAGGTAAGAGGATTTTAAGTCATGGTATCCATAAACTTCAATCGGTTCGGAACCTTTGAATGAATGAGAATGTCAACAAATACGGCTTCACGTAGAAATCACTGACTGCGCCCAGAGACGAGTGCTTAGGCGAAAAATAGTTCCAAGTATATTTGCTTAGAAAACGTAATTGTCGAATTCAATAATTTTTTATTTCTCCACGTGGTAAATACACAGGTCACAACATGTTTACAGGAACGTTTTGGAGTTGTATTTGGAGTGTATTTCGTGACTGTAGGGAACGTCAGGCTCTAACTCTGCCCCACTTCCAGTGATGAAGCTAAGCTATGCTAACGGAGCGACTGTTCCCTAAGCCTAATGTATGCACAGAGACAAAAAAGGTATGCATCTTCTTGTCTAACTCCAGGGAAGATGTTAAATAAGCAAATTTCCCAAAATGTTGGAGTTTTCCTTTAATGACTAAGGAAAATGTTGGGTCCCGAGGCTAAAGTTGAGAACCACTGATCTATAGCATCCATTTACAAGATCAGAGCGACCTGACAAACTGATGCAACAGCAAAGTAACAGTGTTTATTATTTTGCATGCACAGAAGCTTTTCCACTACATGACTAACTCTTGCCAACGCTGTTCCGATGACCAATTTGATCTTGTGATTTTTAGCGGGAATGTGATGCTGACCAAGAGGAAAGGCAGCAAACATGTTCAACACGGGCCAATGGTTCTCTTGGGTTTTCCACTCATAAATAAGTCATCATAATAATGTAATCATAGTAATCATTACTATCTAGGGCTGACCTTCGATTTATTTTTTTGGAATTCGAAGCTTCGGGGCCGAGATTCGATTTTAATTCGAAGCTTCGAGATTAAAAAAATATATATATATAATTTACATATTATTATTTTTTTTTATGTTGTGGGACTTGTACAGCACTTTGTTCAACTTTGTCAGTGCTGTAAAGTTTGAATGATCGGTATCGGTTTTCAAAAAAAATTAATATATTATTTACATTTATTTAACCTTTATTTACCCAGGCAAGCAAGTAAGAACAAATTCTTATTTTATTTATTGTCAAAAGTATGCATAATGTTGTGTTAATTCCCCGATAAGAGATATGTAATGTTAACACTTTGGCTGCCTAAGGTTAAATTCATGATATACCATAGATTGCCAGCGCTATTTGTCTATGGAGAAAGTCCCCTTCTTTGCAGGGCTATAACTTTTTAAATTCTATTGCTACATTGCCATTATTAGGGCCCATTCAAAGTCCTATATGTATTGTTCATTGTGTAGCAACGTTAAACTTTTTCATTCACATATTCATAGTAAAATATGGTCTAAAGTATAAGTATGTTTTTATCGTTTTCTGCAGCTTTCTCCAGAACTTGATTTATAGCTCCAAATGCATTATATTGATGATGAAATACAGTTTGATAGCAATCGATGCGAGATAAAAGATTTCAACTGGACGTGGTTCTAGAAGTTACTACACGTCATCTGATGTTGACCGGATGGGCGAGGGGGCGTTTATAATTCCGTGGGCAGCGTTATACCAATCATCTAATGTGGGTCAAATGTTGATAATATCAGTTATTATCGAAGACGGTAACGTTACACGCTGAAACTCACCCCAGTATCCGCGCGCCGTTGGGCGATCATCGTCGAGTAGAAATTTTATCATTATGGGATATATTATTACCCGGTCCATCGCCAGCTTGTATAATGGTATATACGTCCAAATCATGTTGTTTATCGAGTTATTGGCAATCGATCGCTATGTAGAGTGACGAGCTACAGTGCCGGAAGCTATCCCGAGTGGCCGGAAGCAATACGGACATTTAGCAAAACCTCTACAGCGCTTCCTGTTAAGCAGTTGCGCGATCGGCCACCAGATGGCGCTCCTGAACCGCCAGAGAGCTCAGTGGGTCCTGCTGGTGGTTCTCAGGCCAGCGGAGGCAGATTATGGATCCGATCGCAGATTTTTGAAATATTGATATAAGGACGCTGTACAGCGTCCCCCGGCAACTTTAGCATCGCCAGCAAAGACGTCTAAAGACGTGTCCCGGCAGTCAAAGTGTTAATTACCTGAACGAATTTTGAGGGGGGGGAACCCTGCATATATCGGTATCGGTTGATATCGGTATCGGAAATTAAAAGTTGGACAATATCGGTATATCGGTAAAGAAAAAGCCAATATGGAGCATCCCTAGATGTGCCAGACGGCGTGTGGGCGGCCCACCTGCTGGAGCACGGCGGCTTGTTGCTGCAGAGCGGCGCTCTGCTGGGAGAGCTGGTAGTTTGCAGCAGACTGTGTGTTGAGAGAGGCGGCGGCCATGGCTGACTGCTGGGAGTACATGGAGGGGGAGGCCCCCAGCAGGGAGGGCTGCTGCACGCCAAGCGCTGTGGGGGGGGGGAGAGAGAGAGGAACCATTAACATGGAGGGGGAGGGGGGGGAGAGAGAGAGGAACCATTAACATGGAGGGGGAGGGGGGGGGGAGAGAGGAACCATTAACATGGAGGGGGAGGGGGGGGGGGGGGGGAGAGGAACCATTAACATGGAGGGGGAGGCCCCCAGCAGGGAGGGCTGCTGCACGCCAAGCGCTGTGGGGGGGGGGGGAGAGAGAGGAACCATTAACATGGAGGGGGAGGCCCCCAGCAGGGAGGGCTGCTGCACGCCAAGCGCTGTGGGGGGGGGGGAGAGAGAGGAACCATTAACATGGAGGGGGAGGGGGGGGGGGGGGAGAGGAACCATTAACATGGAGGGGGAGGGGGGGGAGAGAGAGAGGAACCATTAACATGGAGGGGGAGGGGGGGGGGAGAGAGGAACCATTAACATGGAGGGGGAGGGGGGGGGGGGGGAGAGGAACCATTAACAGGGAGGGGGGGGGAGAGAGGAACCATTAACATGGAGGGGGAGGGGGGGGGGGAGAGAGGAACCATTAACATGGAGGGGGAGGGGGGGGGGGGGGAGAGGAACCATTAACAGGGAGGGGGGGGGGGGAGAGAGGAACCATTAACATGGAGGGGGAGGGGGGGGGGAGAGAGGAACCATTAACATGGAGGGGGAGGGGGGGGGGGAGAGAGAGGAACCATTAACATGGAGGGGGAGGGGGGGGGGAGAGGAACCATTAACATGGAGGGGGAGGGGGGGGGGGAGAGAGAGGAACCATTAACATGGAGGGGGAGGGGGGGGGGGGAGGAACCATTAACATGGAGGGGGAGGGGGGGGGGGGAGGAACCATTAACATGGAGGGGGAGGCCCCCAGCAGGGAGGGGGGGGGGGAAGAGAGAGGAACCATTAACACTTTCCGTGCCACGGGTCCGATGCCACCACCCACTTCAATGACAGAGCGCTCATATTTGCGAACGTGTAAACTATATCTTAAATGATGGCTATGTGTCTAATCTGGCCGTCGCTTATTATCAATGACTTGTTTGCAGTCAACATTGTCGAAACGGATTTTTTTTATAAAAGTATGCTAAAATTGCATATGAGAGTATTATATAGTAATAATAACACATGGCGAGCCGATATACTAAAAAGCTATCATTTTTGGCTGGTAAAAAATCTGCCTGGCTGGTAGTTTTTTAAATCTACCAGCCACCTTGGTTAATAAGCCAAAAAGTAAATTTTGTTCCCTGAGGGGGAGGAACCATTAACCCAGGGTTCCCACAGACATTGCAAAATTGAATTCAAGGACTCAAGTACTTTTCTAAGCACTATTTTTCATTTTAAAAGGGGCATTTAAAAAGGATACAATTCACTGTTTTGTGAAATTGGATCCAATATTTATGGCTTAAAAAAACAATTTCCGACAATTAGTACAAAAAAAAATCATTTCTTGATTCAGAACAATTTTATCATGGATGAAGAACACTTTCAATGTGAATGGTTGATTTGAATTTCAAGGACTTTTTAAGCCTGATCTGCCCGGTACCCGTATATGGTACGCCACGCCTGTGCTTTGCACTCGGCCAACCGGCTCCGGGCTGCATTTTTCGTGGATCAACCAATACAATGTTTGAAAGTTGAATTTGCCGTTTTTCGATCACCACCACACCTGTTGCGTGCTTCGGGTCTCGAGTTACAAGACGAAATATCTGGCAAGCGTCATTTGACGAGCCGTTCCGACGAGTGACCACGTCCGGTTGTGAGCGGTTCTGAACTGACCGGTCACAGCTGATGGCGAAAATGATTGACCACCGACCGTTGTAGCCAAGGAGCGTCTGCTCTTAAAGCGATCCCGGACGAGCGCTGATTGCAACGAGAAGGGGGCAGAAGAAGAGAACAAGCTCTTTGTTTTGACTCGCGCGAAGTGGACGGCCATTTTGGATAATCACGCTGAATTATTGCGGTACCGTGGGATTTTAATAACCTTTGGACCTGGACTACATAAGAGTAACCCTAACCCTAACCCTAACCTTTGGACCTGTACTACATAAGAGTAACCCTAACCCTAACCTTTGGACCTGGACTACATAAGAGTAACCAGGGGAGGAAACTAACTTTTTGGCTTACCAGCCAACTGGCGAGTATCTGTTTTTTTTACCAGCCAAACAGATTTTTTACCAGACAAAAAAAATCGCTAATTGTGATAATTACTTCTTTGTATGTCAAGCCGTGTCAATGTTGTGTATGCATCTGGGTAGGCACACTGTGCCTTTAAGACAGCACGGTGGTCTTACGACAGTGCTGTGAAGTACCGTCAAGTGTTGTGGTAACGTCAGTTGGGTTGGTGTGCTGTTGTGCACAGTGCACTGGTTGAGCTTAGCTAGCCCCTTTCGTGACTGCAATGTGCAAGCCAGGGGCTTTTGAGCATGAAATAAAATGTCTAACCTTACGTCGTAGTCCGGTGCTTTTTTGGAAACATTATAGTCATAACAGATACACCTAGCTGGCTGCTTTGAGCACACGGGGCTAACGTTAGCTAGCAAGCAGCTATAGCTAAAACGCTAACTAGAAGCTAACCACTGTATACAGTTCCAGTAGACTAACATTACACCTCTGTGATTTAAATGTGTCCTTAGTAACTTATACTTGAGGGTTGTACTAGGGTTGGATGCAGTTCCCCGTTGGTCAGTCTGTCTGTTTTCCATCTTCTGCTGTGTTTAACGTTATCTGTTTGCGAGTGCTCCTGATGGCTAGCCTAGTACCGCGGGACTTTTATTATTATATGTCCGCGGGTTGGCCAGTACTGCGCAAACGTTTATTAAACATTATATGTCCGCGGGTGGTCTTGTGCAGTGCTCTCGTGGCACTGTCAACTAAAGCGAACACTCAGAAGACGCGCACCGTTTGCCAGTGCAGTGATTGCAGAATGTTTTATTTTTTTGTATACTCGCCAGCAGGGGAGGAAACTAACTTTTTGGCTTACCAGCCAACTGGCGGGTATCTGATTTTTTTTACCAGCCAAACGTAAAAAATACCAGCATTTGGCCAGTAAAGTGGCCTAATTTCCTCCCCTGAGAGTAACCCTAACCCTAACCTTTGGACCTGGACTACATAAGAGTAACCCTAACCCTAACCTTTGGACCTGGACTACATAAGACCTCAGGCTATGGAACCGTTGTTCTCCAGCTCCTACCTCTCAGCTGGAACACAAATACAGGCCTCTGGCAACAGGTCAACACAAAAGTAAGGAGAGATATTTTATTTCAGTGTTCAAACCTCTTGTTTCTCTAATACATTAGCACTCAAAAGTGACTTTATTGTGCAAGAAACTTCAGAATGTTACCTTTCAAACGAGACCAGACGCATGCATGTGCTTATAAGTATAACGTATAATAAATTGAAAATTACTTTGGGTATGAAATCGCCTGGCGTTTTATGCTAAATGTGGGATAATAAGAAGAATTGATCTCAAGAAGGTGCTGAATGAGCTCAGTGGCAATGTTTCACGTCCGGTCAATGTTAGCCTGTTGTTATTCAGTCAAAGATGAATAATAATAATAATAATTTATATTCTCCTTTGGTTCCTTACAATTTACTCAAGCATAGTAACGGACACAATATTGTCTGACACTGGGAATACATTCCCTGGGGTCCATAGATGTCCCTAGATACCAAGAACATGCCAATGGATCTTGTAGAAGTGGAGCAATCTTCCATTTACTTAGGTATGTATTTTTAGGTGAATTTACTGAAAATATGGCTAGGGCTTAAGAGGTTAAGAATCAAATATTCACCAAGGCCAATGGTGTAAAAAATATGTATGCAGGTATTGGAAAGCCGGGGGTTACAAATATGTAAATAGTTGAACATGAGATGTGAATAAATATGTTCATATTTCCTCTATTGGAATTGGGCTACGTGAGACCATTTTATTTCAGCTCAGAGTAATGTACCATTTCATACCTAGAGATGACAACATAGAACCTTGCAGTCTTTTGCTTAGATTAACATTGTAAATGTACAGGCCCATACTTGTAGGCTGACATTTTCCAATCTCAACTAATGGTTGCGAAAACGCATTCTTCTGTTTTAGAGGTCACGCCTCAAAGATTGAGAACCACTGGTTGAGAAGTATGGTTCACGTTAGTCGCAGTTGCATTGGTTCAAGTGGTGCAAAAAACACGTTTCGCAACTATGCCACATCAATGTGGAACGCCCTACCCACAGCCGTAAAAAAAATGTGAATCCCTACCCACCTTCAAAACTGCCCTCAAAGAACACCTACGGGAGACTGCAAATCTAAACTGGCCCCGGTAAATGTCTGAACCCCCCTCCCACCCACCCCCTCGTATGTATATATATATTGACTGTTAGAATCTGTTCAACAGTACTGTATATTTGCATATCTTGTATGTCACAGTACTGTATATCTGTATAGGGCTGGGCGATAAAACGATAACGATAACTATCGCGATAAATTATTTCCTCGAAATAAACATGAAACGTGGTCGCAAAGTTTCGATATATCGATTTTCCAAGCTTGGCTCCGTTCAGCCTCGGCTCAGCTCACTCACTAACAACAACCAACGTTACGTGATGACGTGTTTACGCACAACAGCTAACAACCAATCAGTGAAGGAGATGGCCGAGAGCGAAGTATACCCGGAAGGAGGTAGGACTCACTCACTCAACAACAAGGCTTGCTAGGCTAATTAGCTTGCACGCCGATGTTTTATATATTTACGTGCCGAGTATGTGTGTGACGTGAATTCTGAGGCCACGTTTATAGTAGTGGGGATATACAGTGGACGTCGTTTCAATATATTGTGGCGGAAGAGAGTATTTTAGTGTAATATTTAGCACATTGTCATGGAATACAGCGCTTAGATACTACAGGCTTGCTAGGCTAATTAGCTTGCACGGCGACGTTTTATATATTTACGTGCCGAGTATGTGTGTGTTTTGAATTCTGAGGCCACGTTTATAGTAGTGTGGGGTATACAGTTTGTTTCAATATATTGTGGCGGAAGAGAGTATTTTAGTGTCATATTTATTGTCATGAGATACTCCGCTTGCTTAACGTGTAACGTGCGCAGACTGATGACGACATCAACTCGACTTGAGACATTCGCAGCAGCATAAGAAGTTAATTAAACTTGACGGACATTATATCGACGATAATTATCGATATCGAATTATATGAAAATAATTTTATAATTTTATCGCAATAACGTTTTTGGTCATATCGCCCAGCCCTATATCTGTATATCATAAATGTCATGATTAGTTTAGATTAGATTTTTACATCCGTTTATCTGTATGTCATGTATGTCATACCGGTATGTTATGATGAATTGAAAATGGGGGACCCTGATGAAAGTCTTTCTCTGGTCTGCATCCCCTTAACACTTTGATTGCCCAACCCGAGTTTTCTCGGGTTTACCCCCCGCGGGCTGAATGCCCACTCACGAGAATTCTCGTATTTTCTCTTTTTTTTTTATTAGCGATCTGAAATTATATTTCATCAACCGAGTCTACCGTTGGAAATTCAGCCACTCCAGGCGCTCAGAGATGTGAAAAAAGCGCCCCCTATAGTCTCCCAGATGGTAATTCACCCTTTTGGATTGGACTCAATGAAAATGAATGAGAAAAAAAATCCCGGACTCCACATTTTACTTCTCACTCACAAAGCCGGCGTCGATCAGCTCCACTCTGGAGCCTCAGAGCAGCGGGGATTATGTGTTTTTACAGTATACACAGTGGATCAATAAAAGGATCGATTTTTTCAAATGGCGATCAGGAATTGGAATAATCCATTTGGATACCATCTGATCTCAGGTAAGGAATCTACGTTACCAGTCTTAGGATAATCAGACTCGTTTTCACGGAGATATAAGCTTTTATGTGATATGGCTGATTGACTGTGCGAGCGGTCAGGAAATAGGAGAATCGATTTTCAGCTCGCGGCCAGAGCGTGCAATGCATGCGTACACATACACATATACTATCGATAATCTAGCGTTTATTTGAAAAGATTCATAAATAGGCCGAAAAATGACAACGTTCTAGAATATTCCAGTAAAGGGCGATTATCATGGAATGTCTTATTTTTTAAACGAGTGCTTTTCAAAATGCTAGAAAACGGAAATGAAGCGATAAAAAAACAATCCGCTACGACAATGTTGACTGGAAAATGAGTCTTTGATAAGCGACGGGCAGATTAGACACATAGCCATAACTTAAAACATAGATTAGGCGATATTAACATTACCATTGAAGTGGTGCTGGGCATTCAAGGAGGTAAAAAGGAATTAAGCTTGGGCTATGAAAGTGTTAACAATTGTGTGTATTGAGCCGTACTGTACTGTACACATTCTGCAATCTGTTAATTAAAGTTCTCAATCAATCAATGCATATTGAATGGAGCAATCTGCAATCTGCAATGTGCACGCCCCTTCTGCACGTTCACTCCCGTAGAACCAGTCCAAGTATTGGACAACATGGTGCTGAAAAGTCACAATAAATAAACAGATACTTACAGTGTAGACTGTTTAGGTCGAGAGACTGCCCCGAGTGGCCGGGCTGGGACACCGCAGAGGTGGCGAACTGCGTCGCCCACGGTGGGTTCTTCTGTCCTCCGAACTGGGCCATGACCCACTCACTCACTCACCCGCGGGTTCGAGTCCGAGTCTTCTTCACGCAGGTCGAGGGTTGTTGTTGTCACTTGTTGTCAAAACAATGGAAAGCGTCCGGTTTAGCATCTGCTGACACATCAACCTTGAGTACTGATGCGGACTATAAATGTCATGATGAATTGAAAATAGGGGACCCTGATGTAAACAAGACGAAAGTCTTTCTCTGGTCTGCATCCCCTCTTAACCCTTTCACTGCCACACGACAGCCGGTTAACCCTTTCACACTGTGACAATACAGAAGGTTAGCCCTTTGCTTTACTATCACACAACCGACGGCGATGCTCCATCATTAGCATCATTGCCAGGTAAAGGGTTAACCTTCTGTCGTGTGGCAGTGAAAGGGTTAATAAAGTTTTCAATCAATCAAGCAATGCATTCTTCCACCATGTTGTGTTAGGAGGTGGCAGCACTGACCGGGGTCTAACTCAGTCCTGACCACTCAATATAGTTAATAATACATCCTAACTAACATTAGATGCATTCATTCATACCATAGAATCCCACTGTAATTTCATGTTATGGCCCCACATCACGTCCCTTATTGTTAAGATGAAAATGAGGTTGTTCAATCATATTAAATATACTAAATGTGAAACCCATATAGATAATAATGTGTTCCGACAATAATAGAACAATATTAGAATGTAACTTCTGAAAAAAGGTTTAGTATATGTATTATTGTTTAGTATGTTTATAGTAGAGTCGCCTCCGACTCGTGGTGTCGGCTTGAGGCCTGCTAGCTTCATGCTAACTCAGCTAGCTTCGTGCTAACTCAGCTAGCTTCGTGCTAACTCAGCTAGCTTCATACTAACTCAGCTAGCTTCATGCTAACTCAGCTAGCTTCATGCTAACCTTCTTGCCGACTAGCTACTGCTTTGGTCGCGTTTGCGCAACAGGCATTTAGTTGCACCAAACTAGTACTTCTGCTAAGTAGCACCACTATGTGAAATACACGTACAGTAATAATATTAAACGCCGTTTTGTTATGAACGTCCTCCTCGCTGCTGCTGCTGCTGCTTACCTCACTGTGTCCTCTGCTGCACCGGCCGAGATGCACGTGGACTGCGCATGCGCGAAGTGGAACCTCTATTGATTGATTGATTGATTGAAAACTTTATTAACAGATTGCAGAATGGGTACAGTACAGTACAGCTCAATACATACAATTGTTAAGGGGATGCAGACCAGAGAAAGACTTTCGTCTGGTTTACATCAGGGTCCCCCATTTTCAATTCATCGTAACAATGACATACATGACATACAGATAGACAGTACTGCTACATCTATACATTTATGACATACCAGATTTGCAAATACAGTACTGTTTGTGATACAAAAAGAGTCCAGAAAAAAAAGTATATACATTTGACATAGAAACTGTACATTGGAGGAGGTAGGTGGGTGGGGGGGGTGGGGGGGACTGTACATTGGAGGTGGTTGGGTGGGGGGGGGGGGGGGGGGGGGGGGACACTGTACAACTGTACAAACAAAACTGTACATTGGAATATTGACAAGACCATACTTGGTAATTTACTGTACATTGGAGGGGGTTGTGTTAGGACATTTACAGGGGCCAGTTTCGAATTGCAGTCTCCCGTAGGTGTTTTTTGAGAGTGTTTTTGAAAGTGGGTAGTGATTCACATTCCTTTACAGCTGTGGGTAGGGCGTTCCACATTGATGTGGCATAATTGCGAAACGTGTTTAGTCCCTTGTTTGAGCCGAATCTGGGTTTAACATGATTTGTGGAGCTCCCTCTGGTGTTGTGATCGTGGTATTCACTGACCTTTGGGAAGTATTTTGACATGTACATGGGTACCTTGGTCGTGTAGTGTATCTTGTAGACCAGGCCCATTGCAAGTTGCTGTACTCTGTCGTCTACTCTAAGCCATCCTAGGTTGGCAAAGTGGGCAGGGGTGAGGTGGGTTCTAGGAGTCAGGTCAAGCAGTAGTCTGACCAGTTTGTTTTGAGATGTTTGTAATTTTGTTTTTAGCGCCTTTGAGGTGCTTTGGTACCATGAGGTGCAAGCATATTCTTAGTACCCTTGAATGAGTGCTCCTGCCAGAGTCTTCAGGGTATTCTTGTTTACCAGTGAGGAGATCCGGTACAAGAAACGAGTTCGTTGGTTGACTTTTTTTTATTACATTGGATGCCATTTTGTCACAGGAAAGATTTGCCTCTAGGATGGAACCCAGGTAGGTAATATCTTCTTTCCTTGTGACAATATTGTCACCCACTGTAACTGAGAAGCCGTCGGTCTTGCTGAGTTTGTTATTTGAACCGAAGAGAATGGACTCTGTTTTGCCCATGTGTAATGATAGTTTGTTATCAGCGAGCCATATGCAGATTTTGCCTAGTTCTGAGCTGTCACACCATGTTACCTGTTACCTGTTTATTGCACAATGTTGTTTTTATTGGATTCTATTATATGTTGTACCACTGTATTGCACATCGTTGCGGGCAAGACCACCCGCATTTCATTGTATACTTGTATGCCGTGACAAATAAAACTCTTGACTTGACTTGAGCTGAGGGTTTTTTCAACCTGTAACTTGTTCTTGTCAGAGACCAGCAGGGCTGAGTCGTCCGCAAACAGGAACAAGTTGCAGTCACAAGCTGACGACATGTCATTTGCATAAATTAGGAACAGTAGCGGACCTAGTATGCTTCCTTGTGGAACACCACAGCTTACTGTGAGGGGGGGGGATAGGGTACCGTTTACCTCCACCATCTGCTCTCTCCCCTCCAGGTAGGATTGCATCCAGCTCACTGATAGACTATCAACCAATTGCTTTTAGCTTGTCAATCAGAATGGAGTGATTGACGGTGTCGAAGGCCTTTTGTAGGTCCAGCATGACCATGCCACAGTATTTGCCTGCGTCCACCTCTTGTTTGATGTGGTCGTTTAAATAGAGAAGGCATGTGTCAGTGGAGTGGGATGTTCTGAAGCCAGATTGGAATTCGTAGATTAGATTTTTTTCCGCGAGGTATTTTTCGACCTGTTCGTATACAATTTTTTCCATGACTTTCGAGATGGAGGTAAGGATAGAAACAGGGCGGTAGTTGCCTGGGTCTAATTTACTGCCTTTTTTGTGCAGAGGGGTCACTCTCGCAATTTTGAAGTCCTTGGGGACGTGTCCCTGTTTTATGGAGAGGTTTATTATGTGTGTGATGACTGGGGTGATGGCGGCTGCTGAGTCTCTGAGGGATTTGGAGGGGATGTTGTCATGGCCAGTGGCCTTGTTCGGTTGGAGGGCGCTCAGTTTTTTGAGTACCTCATCTGTAGTTACCATTTCCAGTTTGAAGTCGTCTTTGTGGACGCCTAGGTTCTTGTAGTATGCTACTATGTGTTCTACCCCATAATGCCCTGAGTGGGAGGGTAGTTTGTTTACCAGTGTTGTGGCTATGTTTGTGAAGAAACTATTTAAGTAATTGGCTACATCCAGCTTTTCTGTGATGAGCGTGTTGTCCGTCTTTATGTTTATGTTTGAGAATCTGGTTTTAAGTTTTTTTACTGCAGCCTAGTTGGTTATTGAGTAATTTCCAAAGTTCACGTGGTTTGTTTTTGTTTTCCTCGGTTTTGTCATTGATGAAATTTTTTTTGCTGTTCTGATCATGGAGTTTACATCATTTCTTAGTCTGTTTCTTTCCAGTTTGAGTTCAGTCACGTGGGCTTGGAGTTCACTGCTCGTGCTTATGGTAAGCTTTGACTGACTTTTACGAAACTCATTTCTTGCATTTTTTGTCTCTGGTTTTCATAGGGGTCAGTATTTCAGCGTGCATCCACGGCTCCGCGCAATTTTTTACCCTGGTGGTTCTTAGGGGGGCCATGTTGTTTAGTATCGTTGAAAATTTGGTTTTGAAGCTAAGCCATGTTTCTTCAGCCAGTGTACCATTGAGCTCATCTGACCAGTCCAGACCCTCCAGTTCAAGGTTGAAGGCCTCGCTAGAGTAGGTTTTGAGGTCTCTAGATGTGACTGTTTTGTGACAGCCAGCCTTTTGTTTTAGCTTTTTGCGGGTACAGAATATCATATAATGATCACTTAACCTGCATGCTATAACCCCTTTATTGGCGATCTTGGACTTGTCAGAGGTCAGGATGAGGTCAATGGTAGTCTGAGTTGACTCACATAAACGTGTGGGTTGCGTGATTAGCTGGCTGAGGCCGTTCAGATCACAAAACCTATTGTAGGATTTGAAGACGGGTGCATCTTTTTGTTGCATATCCGTGTTCCAATCCCCAATAAGAATAATTTCTGTATCCTCAGCTCCAGCTAAGCACACATCCAACACATCATAAAAGCCATTTTGTTGACAGTGAGTGAGTGAGTGAGTGAGTGAGTGAGTGAGTGAGTGATTGATTGATTGAAAATGTTATTAACAGATTGCAGAATGGGTACAATACAGTACGACACACAATTGTTAAGGGGATGCAGACCAGAGAAAGACTTTCGTCTTGTTTACATCAGGGTCCCCCATTTTCAATTCATAATAATAATAATAATAATAATAATAGTGCATTCTATTTTCAAGGTCGCCGTACAACAATTAAAAAACAGTTAAATTCATAATCACAATCCATTCAAATATAAAAATAAAAAATATATAAAATCAGACAAAAAATAAAATCAGACATACGCCTGCCTAAACAGTTGGGTTTTGAGGTGGGTTTTAAATGGAATGATGGAGTCAATGTTCCTGATGTCGGGGGGGAGGGAGTTCCAGAGGCGGGGGGCAGAGCAGCTGAAGGCTCTTGACCCCATGGTGGACAGACGGGCTGGGGGGACGGTCAGGTTGATGGAGGAGGCAGACCTGAGGGACCGGGTGGGAATGTTGATGTGGAGGAGGTCGGACAGGTATGGAGGGGCGAGGTTGTGAATGGCCTTGAATGTGTGGAGGAGGATCTTGTAGTCTATGCAGTGTTTAATGGGAAGCCAGTGTAGTTGGCGTAGGACGGGGGTGATGTGACTGATGACAGGGGTTCTGGTGATTATACGGGCAGCAGCGTTCTGGACCAGTTGGAGCTTATGGAGGAGTTTGTGGGGGAGACCAAAGAGAAGGGAGTTGCAGTAATCCAAGCGGGAAGTGACGAGGGAGTGGACCAGGATTGCGGCGCTGTTGGGAGTGAGTGAAGGGCGGAGGCGGTTGATGTTGCGAAGGTGGAAGTAGGCGGACCGGATGATGTTATTGATGTGGGAATGGAATGATAGGGTGCTGTAACATACATGACATACAGGTAGACAGTACTGCTACATCTATACATGATTTATGACATACCAGATTTACAAATACAGTACTGTTTGTGATACAAAAAGAGTCTAAAAAAGAGAGTATATACATTTGACGAAGAAACTGTACATTGGAGGTGGTTAGCTGGGGGGGGGGGGGTTGGGTAGGCGGGGGTAACTGTACATTGGAGGGGGTTGGGTTAGGACATTTACTGTACATTGGAGGGGGTTGGGTTAGGACATTTACTGTACATTGGAGGGGGTTGGGTTATGACATTTACTGTACATTGGAGGGGGTTGGGTTAGGACATTTACTGTACATTGGAGGGGGTTGGGTTAGGACATTTACTGTACATTGGAGGGGGTTGGGTTAGGACATTTACTGTACATTGGAGGGGGTTGGGTTAGGACATTTACTGTACATTGGAGGGGGTTGGGTTAGGACATTTACAAGGGCCTTTACATTTACAGACAGCGAGGATGCTGTGAAGGACAGGTCTCTGGAGACAGTGATGAGGATGCTGTGACAAAGCGAAGGAAACTTTCTTTGAGATTTACTCAAAAGTTAATTTAATTCTCACCACATACCAAAATATCAACTGTCCCACAAGCTAGTCCCAATACATTAAGCTTTCAAGCGGTGAACAGGTGTGTATTTAGATGCGAAGCTACAAATCCATCAGAATAGTCACTCATATATATACACACAAAGGCTGCACAAAATACCTTTTTGATTGCATTGTACTCTCATTGTGATTAATGTTTATAATTATAGATATGGACCATGAATTTACAGAATAAACTAATATATTTTCATATCTACGGTTAGCAGCAAAGAAATGGGTCACATTATTATAATATAATAAACAATTGGTCATTCTGGGCATTTGTGAAAGACACAGACCGCAATCAACTCTGAAGACGTCATAACAAATATTTGAACAATATACAATGTCAATATTTTAAAAAGAAATAAATACAATAAACCAACATTTACAGTCACCGTCGGAACAGAAAATTCTATCCTGCAGTTTTACAGTTTTACATGTAGTCTTTCCTTTGTAACAGGTGCATACAGGCTGTGCATGAACTAGGGCTGTCCCCGACTCAGGATGTGTGTAGTCGACTTGTAGTCGCCGAAATTAGCCGATAGTTGACTATTAGTCGACTATGAAAAAATTAAAAATTAAAAATGAAAAAAATAAAGTATAATTATTATCTTTTATTATAATTTATTTTTGTATCATTCCATTTGGGCTGTGGGGGTGCTTAATGGCTGAAGGAGTCGACTGAAGGCTTCTTGTTCTCTGCAAAAGCATGCAATTGGTCCACTGATGGATACATCTTGATATTTGTCTAGTCTAGTGTGTTCATTAGACGGGTGAAATCCTCTTTCAGTGCCTCTGTGCCTGTTTTCTTAGGCAGTTAGCCTCTCTCTGGTATGCGTGCCATTAGCGTTAGCCACGCTTCTAGGCCTCTTTGCCTCTAATAATACATTTTCTTTTTTTCTTTCTTTTTTTTGCATTCAACTAAGAGGTAAGTCGACTACGGCTCCTTTCGTTCGATTAGTCGACTATTCGACTGATGGGGGGTCAGCCCTAGCATAAACTAAAGAAAACTTCAACACTAACACTATATAGCAGGTACGTTTTCTTTCAGTCTTATGATTGCGGTATGATGGCTATAAGGGGACTAGTCGAAGCAGTGTTAAGATATCGTTTGTCTAAACAATTTCCTTCAAATCAATAACGATGGTTTATATTATGGGCTGGGTTTGAGGGCCGTTTTCTAGTCTTGCAATTTGCGTTCCAGCTCCGAGAAGACCTTGGCGTTGATTTCATCCACTTCATCTTCCACCTGGGGAACAGGAAGAAAAAAAAAAGTCAATTGTAGACGGTATTTCCAAGAAGTTCTCAAGATTATTTCTGGTCGATAGCAGGTGAGGAGGGCGGGCGTGAGATGTCGAGTCCGACAGCAGTGGAAAGGACTGTATTGAATGGTGTTTTGGAGGCCAAGGATCCTGACTAATCACCAGAAAGAAAGGTGGATGCATATTTGACTATAATGGGATATGTTTTGGGGCGTGAGTGGGGTCCTACGGTCCTCCTTATTTGTCTGCATGGTGAGAAATGAACACCAGCCAAAATGCTGGTCAATTTGATCTGTGGCTGGTCAATTTGATCTGTGGCTGGTCAATTTGATCTGTGGCTGGTCAATTTGATCTGTGGCTGGTCAATTTAATCTGTGGCTGGTCAATCTAATCTGTGGCTGGTCAATTTGATCTGTGGCTGGTCAATTTAATCTGTGGCTGGTCAATTTGATCTGTGGCTGGTCAATTTAATCTGTGGCTGGTCAATTTGATCTGTGGCTGGTCAATTTAATCTGTGGCTGGTCAATTTGATCTGTGGCTGGTCAATTTAATCTGTGGCTGGTCAATTTGATCTGTGGCTGGTCAATTTAATCTGTGGCTGGTCAATTTAATCTGTGGCTGGTAAATCTAATCTGTGGCTGGTCAATTTAATCTGTGGCTGGTAAATCTAATCTGTGGCTGGTCAATTTAATCTGTGGCTGGTCAATTTAATCTGTGGCTGGTCAATTGTCCACTCCACTAGACACTAGATAGAGCAGATGTCAACTAACTAAATACATTGCTCTTGACTTTTTGTTTATAATTATTTTTTTTATTTTTATTATTATTGTTATTATTATGATTGTTCTGTTCGACGGAGCTAGATACTGTGATTTGTTTGGAGGAATATGGAGAATACATGTTCAAAAATAAACGTTTTCATTCATTCAGTTAGGGGTCAAGTGCTCAGGGACACTTGGACGCGCTGCCCCGGGAGCAGCGGGGGGTTGAACCCCCCGGGAGTGTCCTGCTGCCCTGATGGTTACCTGCTCCACGTCCACCACCTCTGGGATGTAGAACTGGAGCATGTTCTGGATGCCGCCCCGCAGGGTGACCGAGGAGCTGGGGCAGCCGGTGCAGGAGCCCACCAGCTTCAGACGCACCGTGCCGTCCACGAAGCCCTTGAAGATCACGTCGCCGCCGTCCTCCTGAACCGTGGGTCTGGGGGGGGGGGGGGGGGGGGGACGTCGTTAGTCAGAGGCAGGCTAGGGCTGGGGGCGATTCATCCGTTGTATCGATTAATTCGAATGAATGGTTTAGGATGATTAAAAAAAATGTATCTATTTAAAAGAGTCACCTTTTATTTTTACAAAAAGTGATGTTTTGGCGAAAGTTAGATTTGCACTTTATTAAATTCATTCTTGTTTGATGATCAAGAGGCACCTTTTAATTTGTTTTAAGTGAAGTTTGGTGAAAAAGCAAGTTATTGCACTATTAATCCCAACAGGGACATTGATCTTTGTTTGATCAAGAGTATATTATTATTTTTCTTTTTTTAAGTGAAGATTGGTGAGAGTTAGGTTTGCACTTCAATCCCAATAGGAATAGGGAAATTAATCTTGGTTTGATAATTTTTTTGCGTCAAATAAAAACAAAGCTTATTTGAATGATTTTCTAGTTTTTTAAGAGAAAAATATCAAGATTAAAATCGTGAATCGGATGTGGTGTGAAAAAATCGGAGATAAAAATTTTAGGCGATATGGCCCCACAGCCCTGAGATGGGTCAGCTGGTATAGAGTCTGACCAGGGAGGTGCTGCCCCCTGAGATGGGTCAGCTGGTATAGAGTCTGACCAGGGAGGTGCTGCCCCCTGAGATGGGTCAGCTGGTATAGAGTCTGCCCAGGGAGGTGCTGCCCCCTGAGATGGGTCAGCTGGTATAGAGTCTGACCAGGGAGGTGCTGCCCCCTGAGATGGGTCAGCTGGTATAGAGTCTGACCAGGGAGGTGCTGCCCCCTGAGATGGGTCAGCTGGTATAGAGTCTGACCAGGGAGGTGCTGCCCCTGAGATGGGTCAGCTGGTATAGAGTCTGACCAGGGAGGTGCTGCCCCCTGAGATGGGTCAGCTGGTATAGAGTCTGACCAGGGAGGTGCTGCCCCTGAGATGGGTCAGCTGGTATAGAGTCTGACCAGGGAGGTGCTGCCCCCTGAGATGGGTCAGCTGGTATAGAGTCTGACCAGGGAGGTGCTGCCCCCTGAGATGGGTCAGCTGGTATAGAGTCTGACCAGGGAGGTGCTGCCCCCTGAGATGGGTCAGCTGGTATAGAGTCTGACCAGGGAGGTGCTGCCCCCTGAGATGGGTCAGCTGGTATAGAGTCTGACCAGGGAGGTGCTGCCCCTGAGATGGGTCAGCTGGTATAGAGTCTGACCAGGGAGGTGCTGCCCCCTGAGATGGGTCAGCTGGTATAGAGTCTGACCAGGGAGGTGCTGCCCCCTGAGATGGGTCAGCTGGTATAGAGTCTGACCAGGGAGGTGCTGCCCCCTGAGATGAGTCAGCTGGTATAGAGTCTGACCAGGGAGGTGCTGCCCCCTGAGATGGGTCAGCTGGTATAGAGTCTGACCAGGGAGGTGCTGCCCCCTGAGATGGGTCAGCTGGTATAGAGTCTGACCAGGGAGGTGCTGCCCCTGAGATGGGTCAGCTGGTATAGAGTCTGACCAGGGAGGTGCTGCCCCTGAGATGGGTCAGCTGGTATAGAGTCTGACCAGGGAGGTGCTGCCCCCTGAGATGGGTCAGCTGGTATAGAGTCTGACCACTGCCCTTCCGTGTTACATTGAGTTCATGGAGGAGAGAGCGGGGGGGGGGGGGGGGGGGGGATGAATGTGGATGAGAGCCTTGACATTATAATAATAATAATGGATTGGATTTATATAGCGCTCTTCTCTGACTGACTGTTGCTCTGACTCAGAGCGCTTCACAGAGTCCATTATTCGTTCATACACAGTCATACCGGTGGTGGTAAGCTACAATTGCAGCCAGAGCTGCCCTGAGGCAGACTCACGGAAGCGTGGCGAATAATCAACGCCTACGGCCCCTCCGACCACCACCAACATTCATTCACATGCATACACATTCATACGAGGCAAGTAGGTTAAGTGTCTTGCCCAAGGACACAACGGCAATGGGATGGACATGGGCTTGAGCGGGATTCGAACCACCAACCCTTCGATCATTGGACGCCCCGCTCTACCCCTGAGCCACGCCGCCCCATTAAGTGGTTGTAGCTACGGCTGTGGGGGGGGGGGGGCGCTGGAGACATGAGACCAAGAGTGGGGGCGCTGGAGATATGATCCAAGAGACCTTTATATCCGCCTGAGTCTCCTGAACACGGAGAGACCGACCCCAAGTCGATCTGCACTTTCTCGGCCGAGCTATAGTCACTTTTCCGCACCTGCTCCCGAACTCTGCATGATGCGCAGATTGATGAACCCAGTTCGGGAGCAGGTGCGGAAAAGTGACTATAGCTCGTCATCAACTAAAGCGATGGTGACGTCTTGATGGAGCGCCGAGCGGATGCAGATAGGCTACATCATTTATGATACATGTTTTATTTAACGAGTCATATACTATAGTAGTATAATACTATACTATTAGTGTAGCCTAATCTGTATCAGCAACTGTGAAGAAAAACCCCATTGGTTTAAACAAAATGAATAGACAGAAATTCGAATGTTGATTTAGAATTCAAATGTCAAGGTTATGAATGAAGCTTCGAAGCTTGAAATGTTTTAATAAAATAGAGCTAAGAACAACAACAGAAAAGCACAGGGAAACGAGTGCTGGTGTGAAAATAAGATGAAGGCTAAACGTCCAGTCATGTTCCAGTTGGATGAACGTGTCTCAGAGCGAAGGGTTAGGGTCAGCATAACCTCGTATCTCCGAGCGAAGGGTTAGGGTCAGCGTAACCTCGTTCCCAGTCGTATCTCCTCCGTGAGATGAAGCCCGGTAAAGAACGACGGCCCAAAGTGTGTGTGGGGTAGAGTTCCCGGTGTGTGTACTTCCCCCTGGAAGCCGCCTCCGAACGGAACCAAACTTTTCCCGAATCCTGTTGGCAAACAAGCTATAGAACGTCCCGGTCACGTAGTAACTTCTTCAGGCAAAGCCGCTGCAGTGGCTTAAACGAGGACATATTGTGCACTTCACACGTTTCTATAACTGTTTTGTCGAAAAAACCGGAAAGCCTGTAGCCATGTACTTCCTGTACCTCCGTTTACACACTTTAGGAGGCATATCTTTACCAGCCTAGGGTTGTTAGCACATGTCACCTGGTCCTGTTGTCCAGCGCACATGGCTAACCCGAACCCTAACAGCACATGTCACCTGGTCCTGTTGTCCAGCGCACATGGCTAACCCGAACCCGAACAGCACATGTCACCTGGTCCTGTTGTCCAGCGCACATGGCTAACCCGAACCCTAACAGCACATGTCACCTGGTCCTGTTGTCCAGCGCACATGGCTAACCCGAACCCGAACCGCACATGTTACCTGATCCTGTTGTCCAGCAGCTCCTTGATCATGGACACCACCTCATCATCGTCGTCATGGTGACCTGAGGGACGGAGGAGGAAAACACGCCGATTGAGGACAGTTTTTCCAAATTACTTGACCATTTTCCTCTTCAAAGTCAAAGTCAAGTTTATTGTCATGTTTCCATCGCCATGGGAGCACCAGACGCAGCACTCAGCTCTCAGTTACAGCCACGCGACGCTGGATATACACTAAACAAATCAATAAAACACTGATCCTCATGACACACATACAAACCCATTCAACAAAAACCCAGTAGAAACCAATCGTTCAACAAAAACGGTCAATAAAAACAGTGAATTGATTCAGTAGCAAACTAAACCTCGCTTCCTTTCCTTCATCACCTTTATGAGGAACTGGGCTTTGGCCTTTCTGGTGTTCTGGTGTTCTGGTGTTCTGGTGTTCTGGTGTTCCCAACAACCGGCTCGTTACGCAGAGAAGTAAATATGAGCCTCTCTGTCCTGACCCCAGTGCATTTTCAGAGCAATGTCACGCTCTGCCTCCAGAGGTCCTCGTTGAGCTACAGGGTGAAGAAGCCCTTTGTCTGTGTGCTTGTTTCTTCACCTTGAATGAGTCAAAGATGTCGCCAATTATAGTCTTCAAAAAAGTATCATTGCCTTCCTTCACATTTTCATCGAGTAAAACGTTAGACCAGTCCATTTCCGTTATAGAATTATCAAAATTATTTAACTCATTTTTAGGATTTTTTTTTGTTGATAAGGTTTTTAACCCTTTCACTGCCACACGACAGAAGGTTAATCCTTTACCATCACACAACCGCGGAGCTAATGATGCTAATGATGGAGCATCGCCGTCGGTTGTGTGATAGTAAAGGGCTAACCTTCTGTATTGTCACAGTGAAAGGGTTAACCGGCTGTCGTGTGGCAGTGAAAGGGTTAATGGAGTTTCCTTGTCAGCAGAGTGGTATTGTGGTCGGATAACCCAGTCAACAGATTGTGGGACTTGGTGATTCTCTCTGGTCCATTTGTAAACATTAAACCAATTTGGGTCCTAGACCAGTTTGTTATTCTAGTTGGGCCCGTCTGAGTCAGGTTAAAATTATCAGGGGTCTCCTTTAGGTCTTGCCTAGATTGTTTATTTTCCCAGTTTATGTTAAAGTCTCCCATGAGAATGAGCTCTTTCTTATTATCTCAAGATTTAAGAATGGTGCGTAGTTGTTCATAGAATGTTCCGTCTGTTCTATCTTACGGGTGTTACAATATATACCTGTTCTACTTTACAGGTGTTACAATATATACCTGTTCTACTTTACAGGTGTTACAATATATACCTGTTCTACTTTACAGGTGTTACAATATATACCTGTTCTACTTTACAGGTGTTACAATATATACCTGTTCTATCTTACAGGTGTTACAATATATACCTGTTCTACTTTACAGGTGTTACAATATATACCTGTTCTATCTTACAGGTGTTACAATATATACCTGTTCTACTTTACAGGTGTTACAATATATACCTGTTCTACTTTACAGGTGTTACAATATATACCTGTTCTACTTTACAGGTGTTACAATATATACCTGTTCTACTTTACAGGTGTTACAATATATACCTGTTCTACTTTACAGGTGTTACAATATATACCTGTTCTACTTTACAGGTGTTACAATATATACCTGTTCTACTTTACAGGTGTTACAATATATACCTGTTCTACTTTACAGGTGTTACAATATATACCTGTTCTACTTTACAGGTGTTACAATATATACCTGTTCTACTTTACAGGTGTTACAATATATACCTGTTCTACTTTACAGGTGTTACAATATATACCTGTTCTACTTTACAGGTGTTACAATATATACCTGTTCTACTTTACAGGTGTTACAATATATACCTGTTCTACTTTACAGGTGTTACAATATATACCTGTTCTACTTTACAGGTGTTACAATATATACCTGTTCTACTTTACAGGTGTTACAATATATACCTGTTCTATCTTACAGGTGTTACAATATATACCTGTTCTACTTTACAGGTGTTACAATATATACCTGTTCTACTTTACAGGTGTTACAATATATACCTGTTCTACTTTACAGGTGTTACAATATATACCTGTTCTATCTTACAGGTGTTACAATATATACCTGTTCTACTTTACAGGTGTTACAATATATACCTGTTCTACTTTACAGGTGTTACAATATATACCTGTTCTACTTTACAGGTGTTACAATATATACCTGTTCTACTTTACAGATGTTACAATATATACCTGTTCTACTTTACAGATGTTACAATATATACCTGTTCTACTTTACAGGTGTTACAATATATACCTGTTCTACTTTACAGGTGTTACAATATATACCTGTTCTACTTTACAGGTGTTACAATATATACCTGTTCTACTTTACAGGTGTTACAATATATACCTGTTCTACTTTACAGGTGTTACAATATATACCTGTTCTACTTTACAGGTGTTACAATATATACCTGTTCTATCTTACAGGTGTTACAATATATACCTGTTCTACTTTACAGGTGTTACAATATATACCTGTTCTACTTTACAGGTGTTACAATATATACCTGTTCTACTTTACAGATGTTACAATATATACCTGTTCTACTTTACAGGTGTTACAATATATACCTGTTCTACTTTACAGGTGTTACAATATATACCTGTTCTACTTTACAGATGTTACAATATATACCTGTTCTACTTTACAGGTGTTACAATATATACCTGTTCTATCTTACAGGTGTTACAATATATACCTGTTCTATCTTACGGGTGTTACAATATATACCTGTTCTATCTTACAGGTGTTACAATATATACCTGTTCTACTTTACAGGTGTTACAATATATACCTGTTCTACTTTACAGGTGTTACAATATATACCTGTTCTACTTTACAGATGTTACAATATATACCTGTTCTACTTTACAGGTGTTACAATATATACCTGTTCTATCTTACAGGTGTTACAATATATACCTGTTCTACTTTACAGGTGTTACAATATATACCTGTTCTACTTTACAGGTGTTACAATATATACCTGTTCTACTTTACAGGTGTTACAATATATACCTGTTCTATCTTACAGGTGTTACAATATATACCTGTTCTACTTTACAGGTGTTACAATATATACCTGTTCTACTTTACAGGTGTTACAATATATACCTGTTCTACTTTACAGATGTTACAATATATACCTGTTCTACTTTACAGGTGTTACAATATATACCTGTTCTACTTTACAGGTGTTACAATATATACCTGTTCTACTTTACAGATGTTACAATATATACCTGTTCTACTTTACAGGTGTTACAATATATACCTGTTCTATCTTACAGGTGTTACAATATATACCTGTTCTATCTTACGGGTGTTACAATATATACCTGTTCTATCTTACAGGTGTTACAATATATACCTGTTCTACTTTACAGGTGTTACAATATATACCTGTTCTACTTTACAGGTGTTACAATATATACCTGTTCTACTTTACAGATGTTACAATATATACCTGTTCTACTTTACAGGTGTTACAATATATACCTGTTCTATCTTACAGGTGTTACAATATATACCTGTTCTACTTTACAGGTGTTACAATATATACCTGTTCTACTTTACAGATGTTACAATATATACCTGTTCTACTTTACAGGTGTTACAATATATACCTGTTCTACTTTACAGGTGTTACAATATATACCTGTTCTACTTTACAGATGTTACAATATATACCTGTTCTACTTTACAGGTGTTACAATATATACCTGTTCTACTTTACAGGTGTTACAATATATACCTGTTCTACTTTACAGATGTTACAATATATACCTGTTCTACTTTACAGGTGTTACAATATATACCTGTTCTATCTTACAGGTGTTACAATATATACCTGTTCTATCTTACGGGTGTTACAATATATACCTGTTCTATCTTACAGGTGTTACAATATATACCTGTTCTACTTTACAGGTGTTACAATATATACCTGTTCTACTTTACAGGTGTTACAAAAAATTAAATAGCAGCATACAATACATTTCATATAATACACATATGTACAACTTTATCAACATAGGTTACAAACATACAAAAGGTCCATAAAGAAAATCACAGGCACATGTAAATCTCAACCAGAAAATACATTTGTGTGTGGATCTCCGTGTTCTGATCTGGAGGTATATGTTTGGATGCAGCACTACAGGGACGGTGGGATGTTTTTATGACTCGTGTCTGACCTCTGACCTACTTGATCAACCCGGCACACCCAGCGGCCAGTCTGTTCTTATTGCGTCATTTATTATCTTTGTTTTAAGATAAGATGTTTTCTTTCTTAATCACATTGATATTGTGCCGATAACAGGATCAAGTGTGTAGGTGAAGTGTTTCACAACCAGGAAACACCCAAGAGGACGTTGTATTTACATTTATTGTAGCTGAAGTATAATAATCCATGCATGCAAATTATTATTCCTTTCTGTGAATCGCTTAGTTGCAAGAGTGTTTTATTTTATTTTATTATCATCACTTTGGTGAAACAAGGTGAGGCTTTTGGAAGAGTGCCCCCTAGTGGTCAGAAAACTATTATTGCAGCTTTAAATAAGCGTCTATGTCTAGCGAAGCCTGAACAGCCTGTGATACCATTCTTAGCGTGTTCTATCTAGAGGGTGTTATGCTCAGGAAAATGGACACAGGGAAACTAACAAACGTGCAAAATGAAAGATACTTTGATACAATGTTTATATCTATTGATTTTACAATCATTTGAATTGGAATCAAGAACGAATGTCAAATGATTCAAGTTTCAACGTAACACTAACTCATCCATTCTACCTTAAACATTCACTCACTTTTTTGTTGTTTTGTATATTGTATATTTTGTATAGTGTTGGTCTTTAACTTGTTTGTTTTACTGTATGAAGCACCATCCCAGGAGGCTCATACAGAACCAGCATCACTGTCATTAATGTACCGTATATGTGACCAATAAAACAAACCGTGAAACGTGGACGAAAAATGTATTTTATTTCTAGTGGCATATATTCAAGATTTCAAGAGTTTTATTTGTCACAGACACAAGACATGTAGTGAAATGTAGGTGGTCATGCCCGCCTAGATTGTGCAAAAAAATATACAAATAATAAAATAAAAAAATAGACTTGATCAACTTTCCACTACCAGCGGTCATGGTCATAAGAGTCATAAGAGTCATAGTCATAAGAATAAAATACAGTACTAAACGTAAGAAGTAAAAAGTAATAATATACAAATATACAGTGAACTCAGGATATTGCAAAAATGTATACAGTAGTTAAAGTGACCTTTTTGTAGTGTATTATGTATCTAGGGTGTGTGAGAGAGTGTAAGTGAGGATGTGTAGTGTGTGTGATAAATGGCTGCTTTTTTATAAAAAAATTATAGCGCTTTTATCCAAAGCGCTTTACAATTTGTTCCTCACATTTTACCCGTTCACTCAGACGTTCACACACCGACGGCGGAGGCGACCACGCAAGGTGCCGACCTGCTCATCGGGAGCAATTAGGGGTTAAGTGTCTTGCTCAAGGACACATCGACACGCTGCCCGGGAGGAGCGGGAATCTAACCGGGAACCTCCGGATTGCCAGACGACTGCTCTACCTCCTGAGCCACTATCGTCCCATCACTGATGGGTCCTCCACCCTGTGTGTGTGTGTGTGTGTGTGTGTGTGTGTGTGTGTGTGTGTGTGTGTGTGTGTTACTCACTGCTCTCGGGGTGCACCCCCCCTGTGGTGATGGGGCCTCCACCCTCCAGGAACTTAGCGATGACCTCCGCAGCGTGACGCTTGATGTCAGTCCAGTCCCCGTCATCGTCCGTCTGAAGACACATCACACACTTAGAGGGGAATACCAAAATAAATAAAACCATACGCTATATTTAGTAGGTCTGTGATGTATAAACCATGCACCATGCTGAACATGTGATGTATAAACCATGCACCATGCTGAACATGTGATGTATAAACCATGCACCATGCTGAACATGTGATGTATAAACCATGCACCATGCTGAACATGTGATGTATAAACCATGCACCATGCTGAACATGTGATGTATAAACCATGCACCATGCTGAACATGTGATGTATAAACCATGCACCATGCTGAACATGTGATGTATAAACCATGCACCATGCTGAACATGTGATGTATAAACTAGCCACAGTATCCGAGACCTACGTTGATGTCTTTTCTGTTTGTATATTTTCAAACACAGACATATTGTAATGGAGACAATGTAATGGGGAACTCACATTAGATTATATATATATATTGAAATTCTTTATTCGGAATAACCCCTTGAGATGTAGCATCTCGTTTTCGAGGGGATCCTAAAGATTAGATATACATGTATTGTCATCATACAGCACGGGTACAGCGCAACAAAAATAAGTTTGGCATCCAACCAGAGTGCAAGTGTAACAGTAAAGTACAATGGTAATACACAATGTACGGGTGATTAAACTGGGTATAGAATATATAAATGAGTACTACTGGGTAATAGTGCTAATCTGATGTATGTACAGAGTTGTAGTATTAATATGTACAGTGATACAGGTGTAAAGACACTATGGTAGTAAGTCATACTGGTATTAATATGTACAGTGATACAGGTGTAAAGACACTATGGTAGTAAGTCATGCTGGTATTAATATGTACAGTGATACAGGTATAAAGACAGTATGGTAGTAAGTCATGTATTAATATGTACAGTGATACAGGTATAAAGACACTATGGTAGTAAGTCATACTGGAATTAATATGTACAGTGATACAGGTATAAAGACACTATGGTAGTAAGTCATGTATTAATATGTACAGTGATACAGGTATAAAGACACTATGGTAGTAAGTCATGCTGGTATTAATATGTACAGTGATACAGGTATAAAGACAGTATGGTAGTAAGTCATGTATTAATATGTACAGTGATACAGGTATAAAGACACTATGGTAGTAAGTCATACTGGAATTAATATGTACAGTGATACAGGTATAAAGACACTATGGTAGTAAGTCATACTGGTATTAATATGTACAGTGATACAGGTATAAAGACACTATGGTAGTAAGTCATACTGGCCAGCAGTGTAACTAGTAAGAGTAGGTAAGGGATATGTACAGATATAGATATAGTATTAATATGTACAGTGATACAGGTATAAAGACACTATGGTAGTAAGTCATACTGGCCAGCAGTGTAACTAGTAAGAGTAGGTAAGAGATATGTACAGATATAGATATAGTATTAATATGTACAGTGATACAGGTATAAAGACATTATGGTAGTAAGTCATACTGGTATTAATATGTACAGTGATACAGGTATAAAGACACTATGGTAGTAAGTCATACTGGTATTAATATGTACAGTGATACAGGTATAAAGACAGTATGGTAGTAAGTCATGTATTAATATGTACAGTGATACAGGTATAAAGACACTATGGTAGTAAGTCATACTGGTATTAATATGTACAGTGATACAGGTATAAAGACAGTATGGTAGTAAGTCATGTATTAATATGTACAGTGATACAGGTATAAAGACACTATGGTAGTAAGTCATGTATTAATATGTACAGTGATACAGGTATAAAGACACTATGGTAGTAAGTCATACTGGTATTAATATGTACAGTGATACAGGCATAAAGACACTATGGTAGTAAGTCATACTGGTATTAATATGTACAGTGATACAGGTGTAAAGACACTATGGTAGTAAGTCATACTGGTATTAATATGTACAGTGATACAGGTATAAAGACACTATGGTAGTAAGTCATACTGGCCAGCAGTGTAACTAGTAAGAGTAGGTGAGAGATATGTACAGAGTTGGATGCCAAACTTCTTTTCGTTGTACTGTACTTGTGCTGTATAACGATATGTACAATGAAACATAGCTAACATGATGTCATCAATGTATGTATGTACTAGATACCTTGGTGACTGTTATGAAGTCGGGACCAAAGAACACGCTTCTCACTCCCTCGATGTCAAAGAGGTCTCTGTGTGGAAACATAAATCAATCAATCAATCAAATGTATTTATATAGCACATTTAGACATGACACTTGTCAACCAAAGTGCTTCACATAGCTAAGAACAAAGAAAAGTATAGAATAAACAGAAAATAAAAACAACCAACGGATAGACAAGGAAACAGAACAACACGTTAACAAGCAAGGCAAGAGTCAGAGTGAGTCAGGGAAGGCTATGGGAGTATAGACGGGTGGGTTTAGAGTTTAGATTTAAAAGACTCGATGGAGGGGGCAGATTTAATGGACATGGGGATGCTGTTCCAGAGGTCAGGGGCTGCGACCGCAAAAGCACGCCCCCCCCCCCCCCCCCCAGACTTATTAGACCAAATTAGCAAATTAGACCTACGGGTGGACCCGTCTCAAATAATAATAATAAATAATAATTACATTTTTTTATTTTATTCGTTTATTTGGACGGGACAACGCAAAATTAATGAACACTGTGGAGTGTAAAAATTGCCGGATTTAGCACGAGGCTAATTTCCATCCGTTGTCCTCCGGATAATAAATGATAAATGGACCCGTCTCAAACTCCGCCCGCTTTTCATGATCCTCCAATCACAGCAGCTGCTGCTTTGCTTTGCTTTTTTGGTTCTTATTTATAAAAGACTTAAAAAATATGGGCAGAACAATAATATTAAAAAAGAAAAGAAACACATTTGAAGCATCTTTTAAATAAATAACCTTCGTACCATCTTTTACTATCATGCACTTTTCCACTAAATAATCTTCCTCCTTGCCTATATTACTACACTAATATGCAGCACCCAAGGTTCAGCAGTTAAGAATGAGTAATTCGATTTTTTTTTTTTTTTTAAGAAAAAGGTTTGTAAAGCAATTTTTGAAAAATACAAGGGTGAATAACACTGTTTTGTTTGCTTTTTTTCTTTTTTCTTTTAGAATACCGTTTTGGAATCTACATTTTTGTATTTTTTTTTTTTATTTTTTTTAATGCTAAATTTTGAAAAACTACAAGGGTGAAAAACACTGTTTTGCTTGCTTTTTTTCTTTTCTTTATAATACTGTTTTGGAGTAAAAAAAAAAAAAAAAAAAAATTGGTAAGAATATAGGACAGGCACATATAAGCACTATGCTTCAGTCTGTACCTTTTTCAGTCACTGTAAATAATCAAATATTGATAAATGATGATGTATATTGTACTTTTTTTTGATGACTGAAAAAAATAAACTACTACTACTACTAAATCCACTAAATGACTAAATGTAAATGTAAAAAATTATATTGTGTATTTAATATGTTGAGGTGAGATCACAGGAATATAGGCAGCACTGAGTAGTTTACTTCCACTTTCGGCGGAGATGTTCGAACGTGGTCCAACTCTCTCGTGTGCTTTCCTCTGACCAACTTTGTGACGAAAGCAACAGTTGTGATTGGAGGATCAAGAAAAGGGGGGCGGAGTTCGAGATATGTCAATTGTCGTCACATTATTTGACGTAAATAAACACGCCGCAGTGATTAGTTGTGTGTTCAGCAGAGTGTCATTGGCTAATCTTTGTTATTGCTAAGGATGGGAAGTCCTCTGCACCTTCACGCACAATCACTCGAGTCACAGACCCCCTATCTGGTACACACTGTAACTCACGGTACATAGTATAATCACCGTGATGCACTCGTCCAGTGAAACACCATCCAATCTTGTGCACAACGACCAAACTAAGAAACATTCTAGCCCTGGTTGAACCAAAACTAAGATAGCAAGCTATACATCATCGTGACAAATCTTTTAAGATTAAACAATCTATTTGATAATGAATGTGATAATAAATCAAACTGTTTGTAGATATGCCACTGAACCTGGCTAAGGGTGAGCATTCTGCAGAGCTCGGAGTTGGAAAGTCCTTGGTTCCGGTTCCCAGGACAGGTTTCCCGGGGAGGAACTTCAGGCTGCGAGGGTTGGGGGTGTCCTGCGTCTGCATGGACAGCTGTCGCACTGAAACATCATTTCAGCAAATGTGATTAAGAAAAAAATAAGACTAAAAAGCGCCCCTAAGATAAGATATTACTTTATTGATCCCCTGGGATGAAATGTGGGCATCATAGTAGCATGGGGTAGGGGGGGGGAGGTACAGGTATAGGCAGGGTAATAGTAGAAATATATAAATATAGGCAATACATTTAGATCTAAATAAAAAAAATACATAGGAAAAAAAATAACAGTGTAGACATAATTAACTCTGAATATAAGAATATGAGAAAAGTAAACAAGGGTGCAGATGAGGGTCTGTATTATCAGTTATATTATGTTACAATAAATATGGGCAATAAAGAAATATAATCTAAATATATACTACGAGTAAGAGTAAACAGTATACACAATGGGTCTCATTCACGAAGCGATATAAGAACAGATTTCCTCTTATTTTGTTCTTACCTGGGATTCAGCAATGTTTTCTTATTTTAGCTTTTCTCTCAGACAAGACCAAATTCTAAGAGTGGTCGAGAGCACTCTCACCCAGATAAGAAACACTTACCCAGATGAAAAAAAGAAAATTGTTCAATTGCCCCCAAATACGACTTTAAAAACCCAGAACTTTTCTTTTTTTTTGATCCACTTTTTTCTCCCATTTTCTATATTTTCTCCCATCCCAATTTCGTATCATCCAATTCAACCCTCCCCTGTCACGAACGCTGTTTCTTGCCTCCCACAAGCCGGCTGCAATGTGGACTAAGTCATACATAGCACAAGTCCCCTCCGGTACTTGAGGTAACAGCAGTCGCATCTTTTCACCTGCGCAGCTCGACCTCTCAGTGTCGAGGAGTAACGCGTGGGAGGCTCACGCTGCCCCCGACACTTCCTGATTCTACTGCGCAGGCGCACCAACCGACTTGTAGGAGTCGCTTGTTCACAACGTTCGATCCCCACCCTTCAGTTTTCCCTCCCCGTAATACGGCCAATGTGTATTACTGCGGACGACCAGCCAAACTGAAAAACAATGTGGAGAGCTGGATTCGAACACGCGAATCCTAGCGTCTCCACACTGGTGGCGAGTGACTTGTCCACTACACCACCTAGCCGCCAAAAACCCAGAACTTTTCAATAATTATTATTATTATTATAACTTATCTGAAATGGATAGCTGTTGGAACAGTTAGATGCGCTGGCCGCCCAGGCCGCATGCAACTATGCATAGAACGCATATTTAGAGATTGTCTAGATCTATTTGCAGAGCCAGATGAGTGGCTGCTTAACCGTTTTCAGATCGCCAAGAGCGGTCCTTTTAGATGTATGCAATACTCTGGAGCCTCCACTCAGACACAACACACGCCGGTCAAATCCTGTGCCTCCACAGCTACAGGGTCTGAGAGCACTCTGGGTGTTAGCCACAGGCACCTTTAGATTAGATTAGATTCACTTTATTGTCATCACACAGTACAAGACAGTGCAACGAGATTGTGTACGTCCAACCAGGATGTGACAATCAACAGTCAGTTGCAATATAAGACGCATATAAATAAAACTGTACAGTAAAGTGCAATGGTTAGCACAATGTGCAATGGTGAGAATAATTTGTTTTATTAAATAATCATTAAAATAAAGTCTACATAAACTATGGCTATATACACAGGTATACAGTGAGGAGCAGTCGGCTAAGTAGAGTTTTGATTCAGTAGTCTGACAGCTGAGGGGAAGAAACTATTCGTGGTCCTGTTGGTTCTGCCTGGGAGGCTGCGGTAGCGTGTGCCCCAGAGAGAGGACCCCGCAGGCGGGTAGCGTGCCCCAGAGAGAGGACCCCGCAGGCGGGTAGCGTGCCCCAGAGAGAGGACCCCGCAGGCGGGTAGCGTGCCCCAGAGAGAGGACCCCGCAGGCGGGTAGCGTGCCCCAGAGCGAGTACCCTGCAGGCGGGTAGCGTGCCCCAGAGAGAGGACCCCGCAGGCGGGTAGCGTGCCCCAGAGCGAGTACCCCGCAGGCGGGTAGCGTGCCCCAGAGCGAGTACCCTGCAGGCGGGTAGCGTGCCCCAGAGAGAGGACCCCGCAGGCGGGTAGCGTGCCCCAGAGAGAGGACCCCGCAGGCGGGTAGCGTGCCCCAGAGAGAGGACCCCGCAGGCGGGTAGCGTGTGCCAGAGAGAGTACTCCGCAGGCGGGTAGCGTGCCCCAGAGAGAGGACCCCGCAGGCGGGTAGCGTGCCCCAGAGCGAGTACCCCGCAGGCGGGTAGCGTGCCCCAGAGCGAGTACCCTGCAGGCGGGTAGCGTGCCCCAGAGCGAGTACCCCGCAGGCGAGTAGCGTGCCCCAGAGAGAGGACCCCGCAGGCGGGTAGCGTGCCCCAGAGCGAGTACCCCGCAGGCAGGTAGCGTGCCCCAGAGCGAGTACCCCGCAGGCAGGTAGCGTGCCCCAGAGCGAGTACCCCGCAGGCAGGTAGCGTGCCCCAGAGAGAGGACCCCGCAGGCAGGTAGCGTGCCCCAGAGCGAGTACCCTGCAGGCGGGTAGCGTGCCCCAGAGAGAGGACCCTGCAGGTGGGTAGCGTGCCCCAGAGCGAGTACCCTGCAGGCGGGTAGCGTGCCCCAGAGAGAGGACCCCGCAGGCGGGTAGCGTGCCCCAGAGCGAGTACCCCGCAGGCGGGTAGCGTGCCCCAGAGCGAGGACCCCGCAGGCGGGTAGCGTGCCCCAGAGCGAGTACCCCGCAGGCGGGTAGCGTGCCCCAGAGCGAGTACCCCGCAGGCGGGTGAACAGTCCACGGTTGGGGTGAGAGAGAAATGACGGGTGACAGGTCTGGTATTTCCCAACCTACTGCGTGATTGGCTCTTGACAAGCGCGCAGTCGTTCAGTAAAAGCCTACTTTGCTGGAACGATTCATTTCGCACATAATAGTATAGGTGCGAAATTAATCGTTCCAGCAAAGCATCTTACAGTACGCGTGTGTGTGTGTGTGCCCGTGCGCTAAGGCTGCCTCGCTAAGCCGTTTATTTATTTATATATATATGGAGCATTTATTTATCCACTCTGGTTGGATGGTGTATTGTAAGTGTGTGCTGTATAATAACAATACATTTTAATCTAATCTCATTTTGAGATCAGATCGCTTCCTGTTGAATGGATCAGATGCCGAACCTATGCCGTTTTGCACACGCCTCATTCGCCTTATAAGGAGCTGGCTGGGCGTGTCTGTATGCAAATGAATTGAGCGCGAATGCACATTTCAGTTTAAGAATGAGTGGGATTCATCATTCAACACACCTGGGTAAGAACAGGTTTGGACGTTAAGAACGGGTTGATGAATGCGGCGGTGGCTTTTCTTATTTTTCAGACGGTTAAAAATATTAAGAGAGTATTGGTGAATGAGGCCCAATGTGCTGTATACACAAGGTACTCTTAACAGGCATGACATACATGATACGTTATACTGTGATTCCCCACGGGGATCAATAAAGGAATATCTTGTACTAATAGAACTATATATAGTAATAATGAGACAGTCACGAACACATGTTGAATGAAGACGTCTTCTACAGTCTCACCTGAGCAATGTGTGACTGTGGTGCCAGGCAGTTGAATTGTCCTCAGACTCTGGCCAGTGCATCGTGTGGTGTGGGGCGGGGCCCTGGATCCCACTGGGGCCCTTGGAGAGGTTTGGGGAGAAGAAGACACGTCATTCAGACCAGCATGAGGTCTGTGTGAAGTTAGCTCCAGTCCTGAGATATTGTACACATTCAGATGTTCTTGTGTGTGTGGTGGTCTAGCCAACTAGTCAAGAACTCATACTTCCACGTAACGTTAGCTAAAACAAGCTATGTGAATGAATGAAGGGATGAATGAAGGAATGATTGAACATTTTATTTAACAGATTGCAGAATGGGTACAGTACAGTACGGCTCAATACACACATTTGTTAAGGGGATGCAGACCAGAGAAAGACTTTCGTCTTGTTTACATCAGGGCCCCCAATTTTAAATTCATAGTGCTAGTAACGGCTTACAATCGGTGTACAACATTTAATCTGACGTTAACGGTCATTTATCTTATGGATTAATGAGAGTAGTTTACATGTCTATGTCGCAGTTTGCTCCTCCAGCTCGACCCAGGTTAGCTAACAGCTAGCTCAACGACAGATCTGAGTGTAACCTTGGCTGCTTGTATAACTTCTTACTCAAACTTTAAACGCATGACGCATTGACGGTAAAGAGTAATATGTCATGATAATCAAGGACCGTGGTGAGAGCTGTTGAAATTCAAACCTAAAATGAGAAGTATTTCCTGATCGTAACAACTGTAGAAGTCCCCATCTCATGCGCGCCGCCATTTTGTTTGTTTTGAAAATGAACATCTCGCGTGGTAGACCTCACATCTCGCGTGGTTTGATTGATTGATTGATTGAATGAAACATTTATTAACAGATTGCAGAATGGGTACAATACATTATGGCTCAATACACACAATTGTTAAGGGGATGCAGACCAGAGAAAGACTTTCGTCTAAAGGGTCCCCCATTTTCAATTCATCATAACATCATACATGACATACAGATAGACAGTGTATATATGTATATACTCTGTCAGGATCTAGGGGTAACTGTAACTGAGGGGTACAATTCCCTGACTGTATTATATAAGTATGGTATCATTAAACCACTACTGTCTTATGTACATTACTACTGGCCATACAGTACACAGGTATATGATATGAACACCTCCACAATGACACGGTTCCACACAAAACTGGGTTTAAGAATATTTATTAGCAGCAATAATAGTATATATAACAATACTTTACGTAAGGTGCGCTTATAAGGCAAAAGGATGTGCGTAAGCAAATCAATAACGTATGTCCATTCTCATATTACGCAGGAGATAATGAATACAACCTGAATCTTAGGATTATATCTATGGTACTCTAGTAAGGCAGTGGGAGATACTGGTAGGGTCCCTCCGGTTGTAGGCCAGCAAGGGGAGAGGATTTGTCGGTAGTAGAGTCTGGGTCAACGATGAATAGAGAGACTCCAAGTACAGGAGACGGTGCAATAATCTCTTGATCCGCAGACGAATAACAGCTGTTCTCCGTGGCATGCAGCTCCGCATGGAAGAAAGCTAGCCGGCCTCAGGCTTCTGAGAGGCGGGCTCGACGTTGCTCCTCACAGGGTAAATCCCACACAATTGTGGGTGTAGGCGATTCTCCGCTCAATCAATTACAGGACCAAAGCAAATATAATCCACACGGAAAGGGCTATGCAGTCGTCGGGTAGGTTATCCAGTGTACATAATCCACACGGTCCTCGTCTAGGGCTCCTCGGGTGAAGGCGCCAGGTTAAGCTGCCCAGCCTGGATAAGCACACTAGCTGGTGCGAGGAAGCGTTGGTAATGCTGGTCACTGTAGAACGGTAGCCGCACGATACACTATACATAAATAGACTATTACTGAAATAATAGAATAGGTCGAACTCGACGGTACATCGTTAAACTCTGATACTTCAGTTATCAATTCGCACGCGGTCTCAATGCTCTATTTGGGGCCAAACAGGCCGTATTCCACCGCACGTTGTATCGTGGGTGAGGCTTCACTTGGGTAACTCGAACTACTTCTGTATTCACCTGCGCCATATTTATACGTTAGGCGAACAAACTAGTACCAGCCTTATTCCTGTCTCGTATTCTTGCGCAGAGCCGTTCATGTGCAGGCATGTCCGAGGCGGTGACTTTGAACTAGACCCTGGGGGTATGGCAATGGCGCCTAAGGGGCCGCTGTCCAATAGGAGAACGAAATATTATGGTCTGTACTAGGTTAAAGGGATATTCCGTGTATATGTACAAGGAATACACAAGGGATATCAAACGATATACAAATATTATGCAATATATATCAATCAATAAATACATATATTCGGTTTAATCTGATCCTTCGTAACAGCCGCCTCCTAATTAGTCCCACCTAATTAGATAAGCAGAGACAGATTAACCGCACTGTCCACTACTCAATGTCTGTTGTGAGGGTAGGGCAGTTCACAAAGTCAGGGGGTCATGGTCGTCATCAATAGTGTCGGGGAGCCTTGGCAACTCTATCAGCCTCGCCACGGGCCGGGTGTATGTCCGCCCTTGGACGAGCACTTCTGCCGCTCTGACCTTTCCGTCGGCACCAGTGGTCACTTTGCTTACGCGGCCGGCCGGCCACGCAGCTCGGGGTAGTGACTGGTCTATGATCATGACGACTGGACGGGATGAAGGGGGGTTTAGGAGGAAGCGGGCCTGAGACTGCTTTGATCTGTGCTTGGCTGTGCCTCCTCCTCCTCCGTCTGTTTCTCTTGTTTGCTCTGTACCCCGTCTGAAGAGGGGCCGGTTCCGGCCGCTCCGTCAAGGAGTCGCTTGGGGTGCTAGGTTCGAGGTCAGCTACGTCTGAAGCGCAGCTGAGGGGGGTGGAGTTCCGAACGCCCTCTTGTGCCCACGGTTCTCTCACAGGCCTCTCGCTTAATGTCAATAGCCTCTCAACGGGCTGTACGAGGGAGTGGCCGGTGTCGCTCGCCTTTGTGTGTAGGCAGCGTGTAGACGTGGGTTGACTGTCAAGTCCGTAGAGGGGGCCCTGGAGAGTCCACCCCAGTCGGGTCTGAACCGCGACTGGGCATCCTTTGGGTCCGATGTGGGCCGCCTCAATTGGGAGAATGAGGTCCGCGTGGTCGGAGCCGATGAGCAGGGTCGGTGTGGCGCCGTCGATAAGCGGTATAGGTAGTTGACGTAGGTGCACATACTTCGCCATCAGCTGTGGGATGGGGTAGGTGTACTGGGACAGGCCTATGTCGTGGCTGGTGAAGACGTTGGTTATACTATACTGCTTCTCGGGCTGGTCCACCGCTGCTATCTTGAAGGAGACCTTTTCACCTTTTATGGTCTTCTGGTCTCTTCTGATGGTGCGTATGGTCATGGTACCTTTGGCACCCCGCAGGCCCAACTGGGCTGCGGCGGATGCGAGGAGGAGAGTATTTTCAGACCCATCATCCAGGACGGCGTAAGTGTCCAGGACCTTGTCCTCGTAGCTCAGGAGCACTCTGACCACTTTGATGAGCACTCGGGGGGTCCCGCTATGCTGGTCAATGTGGAGCACTCCTGTTAGTCGGTTGCTTTGGATCTTCTGGAGTGGTGCCGACTCGCGGTCGTCCGAGTAGCACCGTGACTCCCAGTGTCTGCTGTAGCAGTCGGGACAGTAGGGAGCGGTCTGGTGGATCTTTGGTACTGGTGCCACCGCCTCGGCATGGTACATTACCGCGACGGGCCCACTTTGTTGTCCTGGCGGACGCTTGTTGATGTCATGCAGGACCTCCAAGTGGGTGCCGCCGCACCTGCTGCACTTCTTCTTCAAGCGGCACTCAGCTGCCATATGGCTGCGCGCGCAGCGGAAGCAGCGGCGGTGGTCCTTGATCCACTGACTCACCTCATCCGTGGTCAGCTTCCCGAAAGTGTCGCATTGATACAGCCGATGTTCTCCTTCACAGTACTGGCATTCAATCTTCCACTCCTCTTTCGTCGAGGGGGTGTTGTGGTTCTTGTGCTGCGGTACTGATTCGGCTTGGTGCATAACGGTCACCGACCGGCGGTTATCATTTGATCCCCGAGGTCCTGGTCTTGGGCTTGGTCCACTCCATACGAACGTGTCCAGTCGTAGGCTGCTGACCTCCCTGGCGAGGAAATCAGACAAGTCTAGGAGGGATGCCTCTGGACCGTTGGGGTCGCGGTGGTCTCTCTGCCGCCGAAAACGCTCTTGTCGGGCGGGAGGGAGCTTCTCTAATATTCTCTCTACATTAGAGTTAGCGTACAGTTCGTATATCCCCTTTTCCTTTTGGGCCCCCAGCATCCCTACCAGGGACTGTACCTTGATAGAGAGGTCATCCAATGCTCTGTTGTCTCTGGCTGGGGGGAGACGGTCAATGTCTCTTATCTCCTGTATCACGTAGTCCCATATGCGTCCATAACGTTGGTCGAGGGCTACTAGAGCCGCGGTGTATGGGGTAGTAGAGTTGGAATATGCCAGCGCTATATTGTGCGCTCTGGGCACCTTCAGGTGCTTGAGTAGGATAGCATACTTGTACGGTTCATCTGGTACATCGGACATCATTGTCTCTAAGCACATTCGTAGCTCTGTGTACTGTGCTCTGTTCTCGTGTGTGAAGTCCGGGAACGTCGGTGTGCCAAGGTACGATGCCATGGATGGCTGGCACATCGTGAGCGTTGGGGGAGAGGCCTCCTGGGCGAGTCTCCCTGTGCGTGTCGTCTTGGGCTGGTACTTGGTGGGTACCGAAGGTCGGGTACCCAGGTGCTGTTCCTCGGTGCTGACGGTGCGTCAAACTCACCCGTGAGTTGAGTCGGGGGTTTGTAGCGCAGTGCCTCGGGGCTGACGTCTGGGCTGTACTGGACCTCCTGGTCCAGAGTACGTTGCTGCTGGTCGGGGCTGTACTGGGCCTCCTGGTCCAGAGTACGTTGCTGCTGGTCGGGGCTGTACTGGGCCTCCTGGTCCAGAGTACGTTGCTGCTGGTCGGTTTGACATTCCTCCTCCTCCTCCTCTTCCTCTGCTAGGTCCTGGAGTCTTCTGTTCAGTCTCTCGGCGTGGTCCAGTTCTTCCCGGTTGCTGGGTCTCGTATGGACCGGCCGGGGAGAGGGTTCGGAGATGTGGACAGGATCCTCCTGTTGGCGGGGTCCCGGGTCGCTTGGTCGGGTAGGGGAATGTGTCCTAGACCCTTGTCGTGACGATCTCCGGGAGCTCCGTGCGGAGTGAGGGGGTGTCGCCATGGCAACCAATTTGTCCATCAGCTGCGCCTGCAGCCGGTCGCGCTCTGCCTCGCGCTGGGCATGGGCTGCGTCGCGCGCTGCTTCGTGCTGGGCATTGGCGGCGTCGCGCTGCGCATTGGCGGCGGCGTGCTGCGCCTCGGCGCGGCTTCTTTCAATGTTCTCTTCCGTCTGAAGGCGTCTGGTCTCCAGTCTTATGCGGTCGTCTTCACTCCTTTGTTGCGCCTGGAAGCGCTCTCGCTCGGTTGCAGAATGTTCGCGTTCACTGAGGGCTTGCGCTTGGAGTTGCGCGTGAAGGCGCTCTCGTTGGTCTGCAGCTCGTTCGCGCTCGGTGGAGGCTGCCAGGGTGGCGATGAGTGCCTGCGCCAGCATCTTGTCCGCTTCGCTGGGGGAAGACACAGGCGGAGGTGATCGGCTTCTGGCAGTGCTCGTTGGAGATCCGTTCTCCTGTCGCGCTCCGAGGAGATCCATCTCCTGGGTGTGCGTCTCTTCTGGTAGTGGGTCGGGTTCCGTCCCTGGAGCGCTTTCTTTATCCTGGAGCTCTCCGGGGACTGTCCCGTTGGCGTTGTCGGGGGGTAAAGTCATGTCATGTCCCTCCTGGTGCCCCCCGTGAGCTTGGTCAGTTACGTTAGAACCCACTAGGGTCTCTACTGGCGGGGTCGCCTGGTCGTTAGGGTTTGGCATACTTTTACTATCCGCTTTAGTTACTTTATCCGTATTTAACTTCTTTTTAAAGCTAGGTATTGGACTGACAACGTAGTCCTCTAGGTGAAGAGGTGGCTGCCGTCTGCGCTCCGGGCGATCTAGCTTAGGAGAACCGTTTGTGGAGTGTTCATCATCGGCCATGTTAATATTAATATTATATTAATATTACGCTAATTACCCTCCGGCTCGAAGGACCAATTGTAACTGAGGGGTACAATTCCCTGACTGTATTATATAAGTATGGTATCATTAAACCACTACTGTCTTATGTACATTACTACTGGCCATACAGTACACAGGTATATGATATGAACACCTCCACAATGACACGGTTCCACACAAAACTGGGTTTAAGAATATTTATTAGCAGCAATAATAGTATATATAACAATACTTTACGTAAGGTGCGCTTATAAGGCAAAAGGATGTGCGTAAGCAAATCAATAACGTATGTCCATTCTCATATTACGCAGGAGATAATGAATACAACCTGAATCTTAGGATTATATCTATGGTACTCTAGTAAGGCAGCGGGAGATACTGGTAGGGTCCCTCCGGTTGTAGGCCAGCAAGGGGAGAGGATTTGTCGGTAGTAGAGTCTGGGTCAACGATGAATAGAGAGACTCCAAGTACAGGAGATGGTGCAATAATCTCTTGATCCGCAGACGAATAACAGCTGTTCTCCGTGGCATGCAGCTCCGCATGGAAGAAAGCTAGCCGGCCTCAGGCTTCTGAGAGGCGGGCTCGACGTTGCTCCTCACAGGGTAAATCCCACACAATTGTGGGTGTAGGCGATTCTCCGCTCCATCAATTACAGGACCAAAGCAAATATAATCCACACGGAAAGGGCTATGCAGTCGTCGGGTAGGTTATCCAGTGTACATAATCCACACGGTCCTCGTCTAGGGCTCCTCGGGTGAAGGCGCCAGGTTAAGCTGCCCAGCCTGGATAAGCACACTAGCTGGTGCGAGGAAGCGTTGGTAATGCTGGTCACTGTAGAACGGTAGCCGCACGATACACTATACATAAATAGACTATTACTGAAATAATAGAATAGGTCGAACTCGACGGTACAGCGTTAAACTCTGATACTTCAGTTATCAATTCGCACGCGGTCTCAATGCTCTATTTGGGGCCAAACAGGCCGTACTTCACCGCACGTTGTATCGTGGGTGAGGCTTCACTTGGGTAACTCGAACTACTTCTGTATTCACCTGCGCCATATTTATACGTTAGGCGAACAAACTAGTACCAGCCTTATTCCTGTCTCGTATTCTTGCGCAGAGCCGTTTATGTGCAGGCATGTCCGAGGCGGTGACTTTGAACTAGACCCTGGGGGTATGGCAATGGCGCCTAAGGGACCGCTGTCCAATAGGAGAACGAAATATTATGGTCTGTACTAGGTTAAAGGGATATTCCGTGTATATGTACAAGGAATACACAAGGGATATCAAACGATATACAAATATTATGCAATATATATCAATCAATAAATACATATATTCGGTTTAATCTGATCCTTCGTAACAGTAACAGTACTGTATATTTGAATACCGCTTGTCACAAATGTATCAGTACTAAATACCTATATGTCCCTATGCCATAAATGTCATGTATGTTGTGTATGTCATAAATGTCTATATGAATTGAAAATGGGGGACCCTGATGGAAAGAAGACAAACGTCTTTCTCAGGTCTGCATCCCCTTAACAATTGTATGTATTGAGCCGTACTGTATTGTCCCCATTCTGCAATCTGTTAAATAAAGTTTTCATTCATTCATTCATTCAGTACTGTTACATCTATACATTTATGACATACCAGATTTGCAAATACAGTACTGTTTGTGATACAAAAAGAGTCTAAAAAAGAGAGTATATACATTTGACGTAAAAACTGTACATTGGGGGAGGTTGGGTAGGTGGGGTGGGGTTGGGTGGGGGGGGGGGGGGGCTGTACATTGGAGGTGGTTGGGGGGGGGTTGGGTAGGAGGGTGGGTGGGGAACACTGTACAACTGTACAAGCAAAACTGTACATTGGAATATTGACAAAACCATACTTGGTAATTTACTGTACATTGGAGGGGGTTGGGTTAGGATATTTACAGGGACCAGTGTTGAATTGCAGTCTCCCGTAGGTGTTCCTTGAGAGAGGTTTTGAAAGTGGGTAGTGATCCACATTCCTTTACAGCTTTGGGTAGGGCGTTCCACATTGATGTGGCATAATTGCGAAACGTGTTTAGTCCCTTATTTGAGCCGAATCTGGGTTTAACATGATTTGTGGAGCTCCCTCTGGTGTTGTGATCGTGGTATTCACTGACCTTTGGGAAGTATTTTGACATGTACATGGGTACCTTGGTCGTGTAGTGTATCTTGTAGACCAGGCCCATTGCAAGTTGCTGTACTCTGTCGTCTACTCTAAGCCATCCTAGTGGTAGACCTCACATCTCGCGTGGTAGACCTCACATCTCCTGATACAAAATGAGCATTAGCTACTATCTGATTATATAAATTAAAAAAAAACTTGACCTGATTATGAGAGAAAGTATGAAAATAAAACTATTATAAATGTCATTATTGTTAGATGAATGGCAACACACACACAGCTAATGAAGTAGAAAGCAATAGTGCACCATATAGCTGTTTGACACATTTAAATGTATAGAGTCCATAAAGTTGCGTGTGGTGCTCTCCATTTAACGCTGGGTAGGTCGACTAAACAACAACAACAACAACTAGACAATTCCGCAGGGGAAAGTGTGAAAGTGTGGGTGACGCCTGTGCATCGCCGGCCAACGGGAGAGGCTCTGTATTGTCTCTATGACAAACGGTTCAAAAGATACAAAAGAGGTGGTTGCTAGGGTGTTATAGCTGGCTGCTAGGGTGTTTCTAGGTGGTTGCTAGGGTGTTATAGCTGGTAGCTAGGGTGTTTCTAGGTGGTTGCTAGGGTGTTATAGCTGGTAGCTAGGGTGTTTCTAGGTGGTTGCTAGGGTGTTATAGGTGGTTGCTAGGGTGTTTCTAGGTGGTTGCTAGGGTGTTATAGGTGGTTGCTAGGGTGTTTCTAAGTGGTTGCTAGGGTGTTTTAGGTGGTTGCTAGGTTGTTATAGGTGGTTGCTAGGTTGTTATAGGTTGTTATATGTGGTTGCTAGGGTGTTTCTAGGTGGTTGCTAGGGTGTTACTAAGTGGTTGCTAGGGTGTTATAGCTGGTTGCTAGGGTGTTTCTAAGTGGTTGCTAGGGTGTTTTAGGTGGTTGCTATGTTGTTATAGGTGGTTGCTAGGTTGTTATAGGTTGTTGCTAGGTTGTTATAGGTTGTTGCTAGGATGTTTCTAGGTGGTTGCTAGGGTGTTACTAGGTGGTTGCTAGGGTGTTATAGCTGGTTGCTAGGGTGTTTCTAAGTGGTTGCTAGGGTGTTTTAGGTGGTTGCTAGGTTGTTATAGGTTGTTGCTAGGGTGTTTCTAGGTGGTTGCTAGGGTGTTACTAGGTGGTTGCTAGGGTGTTATAGGTGGTTGCTAGGGTGTTATAGGTGGTTTCTAGGGTGTTATAGGTGGTTTCTAGGGTGTTACTAGGTGGTTGCTAGGGTGTTACTAGGTGGTTGCTAGGGTGTTTCTAGCTGGTTGCTAGAGTGTTTCTAGGTGGTTGCTAGGGTGTTACTAGGTGGTTGCTAGGGTGTTTCTAGCTGGTTGCTAGAGTGTTTCTAGGTGGTTGCTAGGGTGTTCTATGTGGTTGCTAGGGTGTTTCTAGGTGGTTGCTAGGGTATTTCTAGGTGGTTGCTAGGGTGTTCTATGTGGTTGCTAGGGTGTTTCTAGTGGTTGCTAAGGTGTTATAGGTGGTTGCTAGGGTGTTTCTAGGTGGTTGCTAGGGTGTTATAGCAGTGGAGGTTATTGCATGACAACTAGTGAGGCTAGTGCTTCACTAGTAATATACAGAAAAAACACAGTTTTCAATCAATCAATCAATAACAACATTAACCAGACTCTCGTTGTGTCTATTCTGCTAACGTTAACGTTACCTCTCGTGTCTATTCTGCTAACGTTAACATTACCTCTCATTGTGTCTATTCTACAAGCTTTAACGTTACCTCTCGTGTCTATCTGCTAACGTTAATGTTAGCATTAGCATTAGGTAATAACCGGTTTAAAATGGATGGTGATTACCTCACGTTGTGTCTATTCTACTAGCATTAACATTACTAGTACAAACAATCAATAGCGAGTTATATTGATCACGCTATGTACGCTAGCCATGGTAAAACGCAAGCACATTAGCACCTAAGCTAACAACAAGCTTAACAAATCAGCAATCTTTTTGTGAGAGTAAACTCTCCGCTCGGTGGTAAATTGTGTTGATGTCAGTTTTGTTTCATCAATAAATGAGGCAGAATACAGAATAGTGAATGTATCCTTTTTTGTTTATTGCACTTGTTCCTGCTGCAAACAAATAATGAATCCTAAGCGAGGCATTAAAGATGGCAGCTTTCTGTTTTTGTGCAGACGCTCCAACGTGTGACGCTTCTCTCTTCTGACCAATCAGTGGTCTGCAGTGTTTCACGTCACTTTTCTGGTACCAGACAGAGCAGGGACTAAAAAAGAACCCAAAAAGTACCCGGTTCCAGGTATTTTGGTAATGGAAAACCGAAAATGCCGAGTAGAGTAGAGTCGAGTAGGTACCATGCAGTGGAAAAGGGGCATTAGTGACCTTAATATGAGCACTTGAAGGGTTATGTGAAGGGTTTTGTGCGATATTGTGTAATTCCGTCGACAATTGTGGCCTGGGTGGTGATCGGAAAACAAGGAAGGAACGGTAAAAAATCTGATTTTAGCTAGAGTGGAGAGCCCATTCGTGTCTATGTGGGGCATGACTTTCAAAGAAATGGTCATAAGTTGAGATAGAAATGTCAAATTCCATTTATTTTTCAGCCGTGTCATCGTTTTGATGTGTTGTTTTTATATCTACGTCCAAAATTAAGATCAAGAATTAAGAATCAAGAATTTTGTAAAATTAAGAATTTACAAAAGGTGATGATAAAACAAAAAAAATTCAGCTTTTACACTCTAGTTCTGTCATTCATCCGAAATTTCCCGTTTAAAGTCGGTTTGTAAAAACGGTGCGGTGAAACTTTCCAAAAAGTAATAGCAACTCGAGTTGGACCAAGCCGGTCGTTTTGATACCTTACACGTGTAAGTGTGCGAAAGCTCTGGCAGGAGTTAGCGGACAAAGATCGGCGGAATAAATAAAGAATAATAAAGAGTATAGATTATAATAGTGTGGGGTCACCCACACTAATAACAACAACAGAGAGCAGGAGCAACCTTTATAAACGTTTTTTTTAAGATTAAAAAGAAATGCCTACATCTGAAAGTATCAGCCAACAGTTAGCCTATTTCAGGCCACGGAGGCCGGATTTCTCAGAATTAGCTTCGACATGTGAGACACAGGGCTGACTTCCACACAGCCCATGTACTAGATGCTCTGTGCCATAAATGTCATGATGTCATGTATGTTGTGTATGTCATAAATGTCACTATGAATTGAAAATGGGGGACCCTGATGTAAACTAGACGAAAGTCTTTCCCTGGTCTAACAATTGTGTGTATTGAGCCGTACTGTATTGTACCCATCTGCAATCTGTTAATAAAGTGTTCAATCAATCAATCATTCATTCTTTCTGTGCCTTCCTTTACCACTGGCCAGTGGTTTCCAAATAAAACATATTTCCACCAAACACATTCTACACAAAGAAATGTATGTATTTAACTCAAAACCAAGGCTTCGTCATCAATATTACTTGTCATTTTCAACTGACCCTAATTTTCATTTTATTTGTAATTTTATTTTGTAATTTTTCAACACAAAAAAAGGAGCATTTCACCATTTCCTTCTCTCTGTATTTCTCTGTATTTCTCCTCTCCTCCCTGTCTCTCTCTCCCCCCTGGTCGTCCTCCGCAGCACCTCCAAGCTGCCTCTGCTCAAGAGCACTCTCCCCAGTGACAGTAAACCACACGTATCCCACCCGCGCTGCTTCCCCAGTCTGGGAGCAGGTATTTGGGGAAATAATTGCCCTCAATTATCCTTCCCTGTGGCCTGCGGTGTGGCACTGGGGTGTCACAGATACATTTTGCTATGAATACCTTCAATACGCTTTCTCTCTATGATTCTTATATCATCTTCAATCAGCGTGTCTTGAATGCTTCCTGCTACTTGAATGTTTCCTCCTACGACTTGGTTAGAGGACACAGGCGCTCTGTGTGACCCACTCAGAACAGGAGAGAAGCCAAAAGCACGACACAAAAAACAGTCCAATGCTAAATCCAAGTTCAGAGTTTTAATACCAAATCCACAGGCAGCACAGGGTCGGGGGTCAGAATACCAGGAGATCACCCAGCGAGGCAGGCGAACACGGGCAGGCACGGGGCAAGAATCAAAGTCCAAAGGGAGGAGCAGAGGATCCAAAACAGAATAATACAAGAGTTCTGACGGATAACTAACGTGCTGCAAGAACAATCTGACAACTGACCATGTGTATGGAGCAGGTATACATGTGTACCGGAGCTGATATCGTCACCCTTTTTTGCGTTGTGTTAACTTAACTGAATTCACTCTTGGTAACGTGTCTATGTGTCTTTTTTTTAAGGGGACGTGAGTTTAACTTGCAGTACCGCTACTCGCCACAGTCACTTCACAACGCTTGAAGTAGTAGTAGCATTGATTGATTGATTGATTGAAAAGTTTATTAACAGATTGCAGAATGGGTACAGTACAGTACAGCTCAATACATACAATTGTTAAGGGGATGCAGACCAGAGAAAGACTTTCGTCTTGTTTACATCAGGGTCCCCCATTTCATTTCATCATAACATATATGACATACATGACATACAGATAGTCAGTACTGCTACATCTATACATTTATGACATATCAGATTTGCAAATACAGTACTGTTTGTGATACAAAAGTGTCCAGAAAAGGAGTGTATATACATTTGGCATAGAAACTGTACATTGGAGGAGGTTGGTTGGGTGGGGTGGTGGTGGGTGGTTGGTGAGGGCTGTACATTGGAGGTGGGGGGGGGGGGGGGGGGGGGGTTGGGTAGGGGACACACACACATTTTACACTGTACATTGGAATACTGACAAAGCTTACTTGGTAATTTACTGTACAACTAGGTTAGGACATTTGTAGGGGCCAGTTTCGAATTGCAGTCTCACGTAGGTGTTTTTTGAGAGTGTTTTTGAAAGTGGGTAGTGATTCACATTCCTTTACAGCTTTAGGTAGGGCGTTCCACATTGATAGTAGTAGTAGTAGTAGTAGTAGTAGTAGCAGTAGTAGTAGTAGTAGTAGTAGTAGTAGCAGTAGTAGTAGTAGTAGTAGTAGTAGTAGCAGTAGCAGTAGTAGTAGTAGTAGTAGTAGTAGTAGTAGTAGTAGACGTAGTAGTACCCTGAAGACTCTGGCAGGAGCACTCATTCAAGGGTACTACGACTATGCGTGCACCTCATGGTACCAAAGCACCTCAAAGGCGCTAAAAACAAGATTACAAACATCACAAAACAAACTGGTCAGACTACTACTTGACCTGACTCCTAGAACCAACCTCACCCCTGCCCACTTTGACACCTAGATGGCTTAGAGTAGACGACAGAGTACAGCAACTTGCAATGGGCCTGGTCTACAAGATACACTACACGACCAAGGTACCCATGTACATGTCAAAATACTTCCAAAGGTCAGTGAATACCACGACCCACAACACCAGAGGGAGCTCCACAAATCATGTTAAACCCAGATTCGGCTCAAACAAGGGACTAAACACGTTTCGCAATTATGCCACATCAATGTGGAACGCCCTACCCACAGCTGTAAAGCATTTTAGTCAGGATTGCACAAAGATACCAATGGCCTTAGTTGGGCCACATACAAGATACAAGATACCTTTATTGCCACACAACCAGGTTGGTTGTGTTTGAGTGTTTGAAGCTCTGGATATACATACATAAAACAGGAACATGGATACATAGTTGAGAACCGCTGGTCTAGTATATCATCAAACAAAGATATTCTCTGTTCCCCTGATACCATAACTTTTAATACGAACAATTTTGATAGGTCCCCAAAAACCTTCACCCTTGCTGATGGTTTGCCATATAACATCTGAATGGTCCTAATTATAATCTTGTGAAATCCAAATCTTTGCAAGACCTTGTATCACATTGATGATTCTATATGTTTTATAATTTTTTTGGCTTATTTAAGTATGTACACTTGACGTGACTG